>NW_017259556.1:669990-672380 GCF_001594045.1 Atta colombica
AAAACACTGAAATATTGAAAAACACTAAAATCCATTTTGATCGAATAGGATTATTTCTCTTAATTGATTTCTTCTCGACGGTTCAGTTTGACTTATATGTAAATTTGCGTTAGGATTGTCTCCAGCATTTGATCTCTAAAATAACATAAAATAAAGCGATAAAATTCACAATAACGTGATAAGAAAGATTCATCGTATGCAATTATTCGTTACTGCAAAAAAAGATTGATTGCTGCAACAATTTACAACAATTTAGATAGTAAAATATGGCATAGCATTTTTATATGTCTGCAACCAGTTTTCCGCAGTATATGATTTCGATAAGCTAACGCAACTAAAAATTTGCTGTTACAACCAAAAACTAATTGCTGCAGACATATAAAAATGCTATGCCATATTTTACTATCTAAATTGTTGCAGTAATGAATCTTTTTTTTCAGTGTACTATTAGCCACGTAATAAACAATGACTAAAAAATTTTATTTGCAAGCACCGCACAATTTAAAGCTTCCAAATTTCACGTTGAAGTAGCATCTCAATTGGAACATGCCGATAGCGAATATACACATCACATAAAAATTTAATAAATTCCTTGTGAAAACTTCGTTTAGTATCATTTCTGTGTATACACGAATTAAGCATGAAAGATCAAACGATGATCATGATCGAACATGTCACTAAATTAAATAGAATGCTGAAAATTTCCACAAATTTCAAGGAATTAAAAAAAAGAAGTTACGGGGCGAGGGAAAAATCCGGTAAATAGTGCACGCGTATTTTTAATCCGACATTATGTCACAATACTATCTTTTAGCTGACCTTTAAAATCGGATTATAATACAGTAGACAGTAGTACTTAAAGCGACTTAATACTAGAGTATATTGGATGTATAACTCTTTGCCTTTAGTAGACTAAAGATGTATGAGTATGTACAAGATCATTGATTTCTAAAATAAAATCGCACTATATTTCGCAATTTCATTCGTTTTATAATAAATTTTCATCGTAACTTATTACGTTAACAGAGTTGCCACAGAAAATAAATTTTAAAATTTCCTTTCTTTTCTAGGTTTTCCAGATGAAAGTAGAAAATTTTCCATGAGTAATATAAAATTGAGTAATGTAAATTTTAACATTTAGACTTACGGATTGTAGGAAAGCTAGTCTATATTATTAAAAACAATGCTTAGCATAGTACAATTTTGGGTGCAAATTCAAGCCACAATAAAAAATAAATTAGTTTTTGAAAAAAATGCAGTTGTGATGAAAAAGAGGGAACAAATAAAAATAACCGAATTAAATAAAATTTTAATTATTTTATTAAAATCATTTAAAATGCACAAATTTTGAACGTATTTGACTGTAAACGTCATATATAATTTAAAAAATTATAACAATTATTTGGAATAGGAGCAGTTTCAGGGAATTGTGAGCAAATTTCGAAATTCCAGATTTTTTTGCATTTTCCCGACTTTTTCCGGTATCCAGGACCAATTGCAATTTTCCTGACTTTTCCCGGTTTTCTGTGGCAACCCTGTACGTATATTCAATCAAGAATGATATCTTTTTGATAAAATCATTTCGGGCAAATATAAAAAAATCGTTGAACATAAAAAAACATTTTAGCATTCATGATACATGTATCCATTACGTATATTAGAAATTTTGCTGAATAAACTGTGATTTAAAAAAAAATCACATGTCATAAATAATTAGCAAACAAGATCGATAGAGTTATTATTTCCTTTCATCGTAAGCGCATATTTCCGCGCATACCGTACGAGCGCGTACATTTTATATATGTATGAAAGAAGAGCATAGGAAGGGAAGCAGGAAAGAAAGAGAGACGAATACATCCAGAGAAGAAACAAGATATGGAGTGAGGGAGAGAAGGATAGTAGTGTATTGATCAGAGAAGCGACGGTTATGCCGCGCCCTACCATCACCACTACTACTACCACCGTTTCTCGATTCCATATTCTCACAACTATGTGGAAAGTCATTCGCCATAGAAGAATATCCCTCTATCGTTAAAATTTACAATAAGTTGGTCCAATAATCGTCACGTTAACCAAAACGCTTGACTTTGTAAATTTATATTTTTCAGATTGAAAAGAGAGTGATTATTTTAGGTTATTTTAAATCAATTTCTTGTGATGAATAAACTCTAAATCACTCTAAAATTCTTATACCTACTGCTGTTGTTGAGAACATCCTTCGTAAAAATTAGAAGACGTAAATATACGGGTTATCGCCATGCCGTCATAACGGTTTACCCAATAATCGTCAAGTGTATGTCTCACAAATCGCCATACGTGTTTAACTATCGCATACACGAACGATGGAATGAATGATTCAGACACAAAATTAATATATATATATATATATA
>NW_017259556.1:672480-676054 GCF_001594045.1 Atta colombica
ATATAGTTATTTCAACAGAAAAGAATTGTAAAATTAATTTTTATTCGAGTAGTGCCAATCTTTGTTCTAGATGTACCAGTTATCGACATTCTTTATTTGCTTGCGTATCTATTTATTAATTCTTACTCTTAACTCGACTATGGCTATGATGATTACTGATCCGTAGAATGTCTAGATAATAACAATTACGGATCTAATTTTTTTATTTGAATTTTGGATACATTATTATTCGATTTACAAGAATTTTTTTCGATTACTGGGACCTAGTCATGGCGATTACTCGAACGACTACATGCTTCAGTAAATCAGTGCTTGTCACGTAAACAAAAAAAAACTATGAAATTTGTCTAAAACAATAATTTGTGATGGTGCGTATATAAAAGTGCGATCTCAATTTAGAACTCGAAGCTCAATTTACCTCACGCAAGTTGCCACTACTCCAAAATCATACAAGATGTCAAACACAGTGTCTCTTAATCTCACACTGAAGCATTTGATCGAAATCACGCATAGACTCAGTTGCTACACATATTTGATTTAATCAATAGTGAATTCATATATTTACGAGTTTCATAATATGACACAACATAGTATTCACATTCTTTGGAACCAATAAAAATATCAGCAAGCCTCATGATCGATAGAAAGCATTAAAATATGTTTTTAATTAACGTGAATTTGGCGATTACTGGACGACTTATCTGACGATTTCTGGATCAATTACTTTACTCGCTTTAACGTTCAGAGCAAAGAAACCCAGAAGAGAGTTACATAAAATTGCAAAATGATGTAAGAGGCAAATCGATTCGATCGGTTGGAAAAGATCCAATTACACTACTCTCTTAAAATACCTTTATTTTAGAATACTTAATATTATAGGATTAACGTATTTAGCGTATTACTCACTAATGATCATCGTTAATTGCAAATAATTAAATAAATTTTTATTAAAAAAAATTCAATTATAAAAATAGCAATAAAGTAGTTAACAAATTATTCGTAATATTTTCTTTGTAACTTTAATTTAAAATATTTTACGCAAATCGCACGTGAAATAATAAGTTATACAAACGTGCGCACGCACGCACACACACACACACACACACAGAGAGTGGAAATGTGTCATATTATTTGATTTATGAATAACACATTTATTTTTCAAAATTCGTGTAGAACTATAGAATATAGAATATAGAATTGATTACTAAAATCTGAAAATTGGATAATTAAATAATATGATATTTCGTGCGCCCTATATATTTTAATACTTTTTAGAAAAGAAGAAACAATGATCTCGAAATAAGAAAGCAAGTACTTACCCGAATGGCATTTTTTAGCGTCTCCGCTTCTTGACGAAGGCTATCGAGCTCGTTCATGATGTCAGATGACGCGCGTACCTTATAAGCACCCGTTAACGGGTACAAGATACTGGGACGTCGTGCGAGAGGGGCTTGATGGAGCTCCCTCCTCTTGTCAGGGAGGGCTTAGAATTTCTACGATAATGATGGATGACGGTAGCTCCTGTCTAAGGCGCCTACTCTCTGTGGAAGGAGTAAGGCTAACTGCAAAGCCGGTGTCACGCCGTCGACAGCGTTTCCGGTGGCCAGTGGCAAACGCCCCTGAACTTATCACTCTCGTAAGGCAAGGTGACAGGTAAAGGAAATGGAGATGAATGAAAATGGGGATAAGAATAAAATTTGTGTCTTCTAACAAAGTCGGGACTATTACCAGCTTCACCCAGCCCCACCTCCTCACCTCCTGTCTTCGCTACTGCAGCGGCTTCCGCTTCCGCTGCTACCACCGCAACCAAAGCCAGATCACAGCTGACCTCTTTGCCCTTCGCGCCAACTTCGATACTGCCCAACGAGACCGTTGCCACCCCTAGAAAAAAAAAATAAAATATCAACCAAGTACAATTGACAGACGGTAAATAAAAAATTCTTTAAGTTAATTTATATAATATCGCCCGCGTCTTTAATTTGCAAAAATATATATTTAAATTCTTTTAATACACTGCAATTACTATAATTTACTTTTTAAAACTTTTAGAGTGAATTGTCACTCTAAAAGTAAGAGCTCACTCGAAGAGTGAAAAAATTGAGCTTATTGAAAAAGAGTGAGATTCCAAAGGATTGAGAGAGTAACTATAATTTATAATCATTTTCGGTGCCAACTACATACCTTTGTAAAAGCATAAATGTAATTATAAATTATTAGCATTATAGTAATAACTATGGAGCTTCTAACCATAATTAATTTACCATTAAATTACCAATTATAGTCGCAAATACTAAATATTTTTCTCTCAATTAGTGTAACATTATCAAGTTATATAAAATTACAAATGTCATTGCTGTTTTACAGCGACGCTAAGGATTTATTCTTTATTATGAAGAAAGTAAGAGGCATTACATAAATCGGCCATTCCATCTGTTGTGTGTTACCGTCGGTAATAAACGTTCTGTTTATTAAAATGAATTTTAAAATTCCCTGAAAAAACCCTTTCCAGGTTTTCCAGATGAAAATGGAAAATTTTTCATGACTAATATAAAATATATAAATTTTAACATTTAGACTCAAGGATTGTAGCTGTATTATTAAAACTATATTATTAAAAACGCAAAAGCATAGTAAAATTTTGAGTGCAAATTCAAGCCAGCAAAAAATAAATTAGTTTTGAAAAAAGAATGCAATTACGACAAAAAAGAGGGATCAAATAAAAATATTGAATAAAATATAAATTTGAATTATTTTGTTAAAATCGTTTAAAGTGCGCAAGTTTTGAATTATAAACGTCAAATATAATATTTAAAAAATTATAACAATTTGGAATAAAAGCAGTTTAAGAAAATTGTGAGCAAATTTTGAAATTTCAGATTTTTTTACATTTTTCCCTGACTTTTCCCGATTTCCATGATCAATTTCAATTTCCCTGACTTTTCCCGGTTTTCCAAATCTCTGGCAGCCCTGGATGCGCAATTTTGATACGGTTCAAGTATAGCGAACAGACGGCACGCCTAAGCCGTCTTCCACAAATATCTTTCTCCGAGAATTACTGCGATTCGTTAATGACTGTAATAGATAATCGTAGTGACTTTGCACGCGACTCAAAATACGATCTTATGCATGCGTGTCGCGACGATCTATATATGCCTAAGGAAATTCTAAGAAGTCAAGTGGTATAAGAACATCGCTGGAACTTTCAAATATTTATACTCTGATGATTTATACTCTGATAGTGATGAATTGGAGTATGTAACTTAAATATGTTTGCTGTATCGTTGTTTAGTCCGGCTAACTAATTGGCACATACGCCATTTTAAGTTATAATATATACACAGTGAAAATAAATAGTTATTTCCAGACATACATAATGAGTATCGTATCGTTCGCATATTAACGAGAAAATACAATACCATTTTACTACGAAAGAAACCTAAATAAATTAAATTAGGATTTCTGCTGCATTAATAATTGCAATACTTACTTATCCAAAACTTAAATAAAGAAGAACGAATTATGCTGGATGCTTTCCGTTTTGGCATTTAGTAAGTGTGTGTGTATATATATATAT
>NW_017259556.1:676154-683092 GCF_001594045.1 Atta colombica
CACTAAATGGGAAGCATCTAGTAATTGATATCTATTCTTAAAGTAAATATTCATTAATGTATCGATATTACACTTAGAAATCATTTTTATAATGCTGACAACTGACTATAGAGATAAAACTGTACGAGTTTATACGTAGAATTAATATACATATATAATTAAATAAACTATTTTATAACTATTGCAACTGAAAAATCTGAATTACGAGGAATTTCTATAAACTCGTATAGTAGTTGTATCTCTATATAGTGTATTCAGAAAAAAAGACAGTTATATACAGCAATTTATATACAGATAATTACACAAATAGAATCCAATCGAAATTTTGGTTTCGGTCAGTTTCGATAAAAAAATCAGGATTTCGATTTAATTTCGGTTTCGGCCGAAATTAAGAGAAAATTTCGGTGAGTAAATCGAAACTATACAAATTGCAACGTATCGGTAAGCGTTTAAAAAACAACCGTTCGATTTTAATTGTTAATTCATTGATTAAGCGTAAGATGAGTACAAACTTTGATGATTTGATTTCTTTAAAAATTAAGGATGCAATATTATATTATTATAGTTAAATATAATGTTTTAATAAAATCTTGTTTTTTAAAGAGTACATAAATTTGTCATGATTTCTGAAAATTATAGTCTCTATAAAATTTATTTTAAAAATCTCTCTCTCGCTCCCCCTCTTCTCCCTCCCCCCCTCTCTAATTGGATGATTTTAATATAGACATGAAAGTTAAAAATTACTATCAGAATAAGTTAATAAAAATAATGTTAATAAAAGAATTCATTTAAAACAATTGGCAAATGAGCCAACGAGAATAGTAAATACTTCAGAGACAATAATTGATTTAGTTTTTACTAACGAGAAAATAGAGGAAACAATTGAGCATAAGCTAAAAATAACGGATCATTCAGTGATGTCTTATATATTGGGATGTAAGTGCGAAAAAGAGTAAGAATAGAATGATTGTATATAGGAATTATAAGATGGATATAGAAAAATTTATGAGAATGATTGATTATAGTGTAAATGTTGTCGAAGGTAATAATGTTAATGATCTGGCAAATTTAACTATAAATGCAACTATAAAGTGTCTTGATAAGATTGCGCTTAGAAAGAAAATTACACTGCGAAATAAGTGGCGAGATAAACAATGGTTTTCCGAAGTGATCCGTCAAATGAAAAATCTAAGAGATGAGGCTTATAAACTAGCTCGAAAAAGCAAGAGTAATGATAATTGCGAACTGTTTCATCAACTGAGAAACAAAGTTGATGAATGTAGAAAGGCTAAGAGAAATTATTTAGAACCTAAATTAGATAAAAATAAAAAATCCTAGACAAATGTGGAGATCGCTTCGGGAGCTGCTGAAGGATAGTACGAGTAGAAATAATACAACATATATAGGGAGATTCAGTGGAGACACTTTGTAATATAATATATATGAAATAGTAATATGTATGAAATGGCAAATATTTTTAATAGATATTTTGTAGATAACATATCAGGGACTTTAGAAAGTGATGATACAGTGGAATTAATAATAGATAAATATACTAAATTTGAAGTTTTTAGTATAATTAATGTAGACGAATTAAATCGAATAGTTAATTAGAAAACAAAAGTGATATAGAGGAAGGAATAAGTATTAAGATAATGAAAAGGGTGGTAATGGTAGCAGATATAAAATTATGCGAACTACTGAATAGATCCTTAAAGGGAATATTCTCAATTGAGTGGAAAGAAACTATTGTAATTCCCATACCAAAAATACAAAAAACAAAAAAAAATAGAAGAATTTTAACCTATAAATAAGTTATCAATTATGAGAAGATACTAGAAGTAACAGTTCACAATCAACTATTTGGAAGATAATAAAATAAATATTAGAAGAATGCCAAGGGTTTAGAGAGACACTCATGTAAGGCGCTTCAATGGATTATATCAAGTTAAAAAAGAAGTATAGATGAAAGAAAGATGATAAGAATTATATTTGTAGATTTAAAAAGGGCGTTCTTGAATTAGTAGATAGAGATATTATGTTGAAGAAAATGAAAAATTATGGGTTAATAGAGGTAGTAATACTTAGTTAATTTAAAAATTATTTAGAAAACAGAACTCAGAGAGTTAAATTTAATGGAAGTTTGTCAGGATTTATTGCAGTGAAGCTGGGAGCTTTTCTGGGAAAATCTTGTGATTTCACAGAAATCAGTATTAATCAGAACCATTATTATTTTTTACTCTATATAAATGACTTGACGAGAGTTATTTGTGGCAATTATGAAATTAGATTATTCGCAGATGATGCATTAATATATACAATAGGCCATAGAAGCCAAGAAATAAATAATAATCTTAATATATAGGTACAAAAAATTGAGGAATGGTTGAAAAATAATAGACTGAAATTAAATGTAAATAAAACCAAAGTTATGTTAGTTAGAAATATTAGGAAAAAAAGTATAATATCGGAAAGCAATATAAAAGTAAAACTAGAAAATATAGCATTAAAAATGGTTAGTGAAATTAAATACTTAGGTGTCATTATAAATAGAAATTTAAATTTTGCAGCACATGTTAACTATCTGGGGAAAAAGATAAGATCGAATATTTCGTCGAATTAGTATGACGTCGAATTAGTTTGACATTATACATGAGATGTGTTGTATATAAAGCAATAATTGTTCCATTGTTTGAATATTGTTCGTCTATATTACTAAGTTTAAACAATCATAATGTGCAATATTTACAGAAATTACAAAACAAGGGAATAAGAATTATATTGCAATTATAGAACAAGAATTAAAGACATGCTTGGCATGTCAATTAAGGAAAGAATTGAATACAATGTTTGTATTTTGATACATAAAATGATAAATGGAGATTGTCTGGATTATTTCTCATTTTTATTAAAAAATGAGATAGAGCAAGTAAGAAGAGAGGAAAGAGTACAAGATCAGAGGGAAATATACATATTAAAAGATGTAAAACAGATTGTTATTAGACAATGGATTTAAAACGTACAACAGTTTACCAAATGAAATAAGAAAGAAAAAAAGATTAAAAAACTTTAAGAGAGCACTAATGCCCCCCCCCCCACACACACGAGGAGTAGAGAGGGATAGTGCAATGTAGATGTATAAGATGTTTAAGTCTGGTTTGGATAGTTAATAAATAGGCATTATATTAAATTAACAATGTATCATACATTGTAGTTATTGAAGCTAATAAGGATCGATCAATCAATCAATCAATCAATCAATCAATCAATCAATCAATCTCTCTTTCTCTCCCCTTCCCCCTCCCTCCTCTCTATCAATAAGATTTATTTAAATTTTGGTTTTGGTTTCATTTTCAGCCGAAATTAAATAACAATCAAATATTCGTTTTCAGTTTCGACCGAATCAAAATGTGATTTCAATCGAACTCTATACACAAGTTCCTTATATAAAATTAATGTACGTATAGTTAAATAAACTATTTTGTAGTTGTTGCAACTAAATAGTAGTTTCTCATAATAAATTTTCATAACCATTGAGCTTATCTCTGTGAAGTTGGCACCTGATTTTTTAAATAATGAAATTTTCGTCACAATTCTGAATGTACCCCGAAGAGTTCCTGCCCAAAATGAAAAATAGTTCCGGCGAATTAATACAAACAAATTAAAAATTAAAAATTTGGGGTGACAACTTCACAAAACGCAGAACGAAAAATTTTTATCCCTCAGGTGTTAGAGATTTTAAACACTAGAAATTTTTTTTTGTAATTTTCCGACATTTCTGGGTAGCACCCTACGAATTCTAACGAAAATGATTAACTCGAAGCGCTAGGACCGAGACTAGAACCAACAATTTATAAGATATGATTTTTTGAATGTCTGTCTGAATGTTTTGTCTGAAGGACAAAAAAATTTTTGAACAGTTTTTATTTATCATTTAGTTACAATAACTTATATAAAATATTTCATTCAATTATATATTTATATACAGAATGTTTCAAAATTCGCGCCTGTAAAGTACAAGACGTGATACTTTATGCTAAAACAAACAAAATTGTATCCGATAAATAATTTTTGCGATTATTTGTTAAACTTCTTCTGTAAAAACTATTTATCAGAGGCAATTTTGCAAAGGGAAAAATTGTTTCTTTTAGCATAAAGTATCATGTCTTGTACTTCGCGAATTTTGAACACCCATTATATATATATTATATATACATATTAATTTCACAATTTATAAATAAAATTTGTATAGTTGTTACTTATACATATAGTTTGCTATCACTATATTTTTTTTCTCTGAATAAAAATGATGACAAATCGCATTAAAATAAGTTGAATTCAAACTAAAACGAACAAAAACAAACAAATATTTATGATCAATATAATAAATATAACAAGCTCTTCTCTTTTGATATATAATATTAAAAAAGAATGAAATATGTATATTCCATCGTTTTTCATCTTTTGCATTTACCGAAGCAAGTTCGTTCATTCGCTTGTTTGCGCTTTTTGTTTAATCTCAATCCGGGGTCTTTAGAAAATGTTAATGAAAATAATTACAAAAAATAGAATGTTTTTCTTATCACGCATGTTGAACGCGCATAAAGATAAAAGAGTGTATAATTATCGGGTTTCTAAAAATATTTTGGTTGTATGGCGCATACAGATATTTTTATCGCGACCTCTCTTCCTCCCTCAAGTTCTTGTCAGCTACTCAGAGATTCGAGTTTTCCTCAGCGCGTACTTTTCCTCGAGAAAAACGTCATCCGCGCGACGTGTATCACCGTCACAACGACGAGCAATCGGTCGACGTTGGTACGACTAGTTACTGCAACGTAATATCGATAAACTCGGAAAACCGATAATTGACTGAAAAGTACTGACACGTGTGTGTTTGCCACTTCTAAATAAGTTATACAATTTTCGTCATCCAGTTATATTGGAAAAATAAATGCCACATATTTTCATAATTGTGGAGAAAATGTATATAATATTAATATTTTTGAAAAATAATTCTACGAATAAATATTTTTCAAATGACAAATCCACTTCCTTAGATTAATATCCGAAACAAGATAAGTTATAAAAAGACTTAAATCAAGCATATAAAAGAAATTAAGGTATATTGTAATAAACTTTAGAATTATATATGTTATAAGCAAAACAAATTTTGATTTTATTTGTCAGTTTTCATCAGTCGCACTACAATAAACGAAATTACAAAAATCTAAATTACGTTAGAGTTAAAATATTCGTGATCTGAGTAATTCCTATGGACTTGTAACTTTTAATTCTTTTTAATTTATTATATGAATATTTTATTATGACAAATTCAGTCGTGAAAGCGTATTGAAGAATAATAAGAAATAAAATTGTTAACGAAGGAAAAATCCTAAGAAAGAAATACTGTTTATTAGACATCGGCATAAAAGACTTTGTCACATAGAAGAAGGAATGACAACATTTGATTCCAGTATTATTTTATTGTGACAATGGTATGTTTTGAATCTTTGATGTAATTTTTCGATTTTTGTACTTTCATTTATTATAATACGGCTGATGAAGACTGACAAATAAAGTCAAAACTATTCCGCTTACAATATATAATTCTAAAGTCTATTACAATACTAATATCTTAAAAACTAGCAGGACCAAATCAGCAGAATCAAATCGGATCTATCGAAAATTTTAGTACTTATTTTATACTAATTTGTACCATTAACAATAATTACCGTATATCATTTCCAAGAAAACAGTGGCGCTGCGAATTTAATATTTAAGCTGGCAGAATCATATGTTAGCAATTTAAAAAACAAAAACACAAAGGCAAAAATTAACAACTGAATTTGTACTAATTTGTACCATTGAAAGTAAATTAATATTTTTGTTTTCTCCTTAAAATGACTTTATAAACTGAAAAAAAAGTATCTTAATGTGCAATACTTTAATTTCAATAAAATTTTTCAAAGAAATATTTTTTTTGAATACGAGCAAAGAAATATTTCTTTGAAATTAAGATTTTTTTCAGTGTACAATCTATGAGGCATTTCACGTTAAATCATCTTTGAAACATCGTTTTTATTTTTTTTTTGAAATTGCTAGTATTCTACAAATAAAAATATGAGACACATGTTTCGCGAGAAAAATATGAGATATCTTTTTTGTGAAGTTATTGACGCATATAAGTTGTACAAAAATTCATAAAAAACGTCGCTTATCCAAACATTCGAAGTATTATATTATCGAATTATACCGATGTGAATCTGGCGCTCAACTTTATCAAAAATAAAAATTAATATCGCAGGCCGTTTGTACTTGTTTGATATCAAAATGGACTAACGGCATTCGAAACAGAATCGTTTGTACCTCTCCTTTCATCGTTGAGCCCATTTCGATATCTTTAAAAATGACCGACTTCCCCTCTTGACGCACTTTCGAAATTTTGAAATCGCTGTATCTTCGAACCCTTTGAGGTACAAATGAAAGTAGGAGAGGTACAAACGGGTACAAACGATTCTCTTTCGAATAGCATAAATGAAATTAAAAAATCTTAAAGTTACGCGCTGGCCATTTTTTATTTTTCACTTTTTGTTTAATTGTTTGAGGTACAAACAAAAGAATGATCGGTACAAACAAATACAAACGGTCTGCAGTATTAATTTTTATTTTTGATAAAGTTAAGCGCCAGATTCACATCGGCTCGAATTATATCATTAGTTATATAAAAAAATACAATAGACCGATTTTAAAGATCTTTAATTGTTCTATGGATTATTTTTAATTTATCATTTTCATATAAATAAATCATTTTATTTATAATTTTTATCAACATTTTTCATTAACTCACATTAAAAAATTTTGTGAAAATATCATATTATTTCATTTCAATTATAATAACTCTGAAGTAACTTTGAAAATTTCAAAATGGAATTCAAATT
>NW_017259556.1:683192-695089 GCF_001594045.1 Atta colombica
TTTATATGAAAATGATAAATTAAAAATAATCCATCCATAGAACAATTTAAGATCTTTAAAATCGGACTTTTAATCTCGGAAAATCTTGCATTTTTTTTGTCCGACTAATTTTCGATATAATAATAAAAAACTAGAATGTTCGCATAAGCGACGTTTTTTATGAAGTTCTGCAACTTACAAACGTTAATAACTTCACAAAAAAAAATCTCACATTTTTCTCGCAAAACATGTGTCTCATATTGTCTGTAGAATTGTTAGCAAATTAAAAAAAAAATAAAATGATATTTCAAAGGTGCACGGTTTGGAATGCTTCATAGAATGTGTATGAAACTAATAGTCATTTTAAGGAGAAAAATGTAAAATATTAACTTACTTTCAATGATACAAATTAGTACAAATTCAATTGTGTTAATTTTTATCCTTATGTTTTATTTATGGTCCTGCCTTAAATATTAAATTAACAGCGCCATTGTTTTCTTGGAAATGACACATAATATAGAATTTTTGGCGCAGTACAAAATAATACAAATTCAATCCTATTTATTTTTATTTTTTCTTTTATTTTGAATTGGTCTTGCCAGCTTAATATTAACTGTCAACAATTTTTTTTTCGAAATGGCACACGGTACAAAATTATCATTAATAGTACAATTTAGTACAAACAAAAGTGATAAAAATTCCGATAAATCTGATTTGATTGGTTTGGTCCTGCTAGTTTTATAGAGCTTATTTTAAATACGCTCAATTTAATTTTTTTATAATTAATTGTTTTCGATTTTTTTATTATTAAAAAAAATTACTATATCTATATAGATATAGTATATATCTATATATAGAATCATATCAATAAGTTTTTCTATTTTAATATTTTTCATTAATATTTTCAAAATAAAAAAAAAACATGATTTTGTTGAGAACAATGTAAAATTATTTTTAAAAATTATAAAAACATATACTCATTACAGTTTTCGCCGATACATAAATGTTATTTTAAAAATAGGCAGAATATTTCCTTTATACGATTACACAAATAACAAAATAACAATCGATTACTTTTTATATCAATTAATTTTTTTTAACGCGTAGATAAATAAATTCTTCGAGTTTTATTGGCGCCACAAAGTCTGAAATTTTTCCTCGTCGAGAGAAAAGTGGACATCTCAAATACTACGTAATCAAATACTACGTAATTTTGTGGTTACATAAGTTTTCCTCTTCATTATGCTATTTGCAACTATTCTCGAACAATTACGGATACAGAGATTCACGGTGCGTCCTTTACCTTTGTGAGATTTTGCGATCCGTTGAAACTTCGAGAATTATCAATCCAACGCTCGGATGTTCTTATCTTCCAAATTGAACCGACAGCAAAAGTAAAGCACGTGCAAATGAGACATTTGGAAAATAAGCATTTTTCCGAAAACTAGGATATGTAATGTAAATTAACTTGACCGTATTAAATTTCAATGCTTACTGAAAATTTTATCGATTTATACTTTTATACTGATCAATTATTTCTGAGAAAATACGTCAGATTTGAGAAAACATGAAGGAAAAATTTGAGAAACATCTCAGAAAAGAAAAAAATCACAAGAATTATTAATATTTTGCACTACATCATAAAGTTTTTATAAACAGAAGAGACAAATTAGATAATCGCGAGTCGGAGAAAAACAGAAAGAGAGAGAGAGAGAGAGAGAGAGAAAATTTTTTTATTGAATTCAGAGTAAAATAGATTGTCGTAGGGACATAGAAACTTTATGGCATTAGCCCATCAATAAAAGAAAAGAGATAATAATAGCATAGAAACTATGTATCTTTCAATAAATCGATTTACAAATCGAAAAAAAGAAAGAATGAGTCAAAACCGAAAACTGACATTAGCATTATTATGCGATCTCGCAAATAATGTAATTACCCATGATGTTAATTCATTTCTGCCTGCAGATATTTTTTTGAAAAACGAAGAAATAAAAAAACATATATGTTACATTTAGAGAAAAAGCATATAGCGAATTTAATTGGATGCACTGACACGCATTGGCATGTTGGTATAATAATATTATAGTTGGTATACACTGATCTAATCTCTGAATACAAAAGTGAAATGCAAATAACTCGAATGATAAAATGCTCATATGTTTCATAAAACAGCACAATATATTTTTTCGCGATTTAATATATACAGGGTGGTCCACTTAAATCGAACATCTTGAATATTTCACTTTTTTTGATGATACAAAAAAATGTTTCAAATGAAAGGAACGTTTTCGAGGAGGACGTATTTTGATCATGTTGTTTTTTTTCTATGTAGAAGCGCCAAAAAGATATGAAGGTCATCTCCATTTTTTTAAATGAAATTGTATGATTTTTTTTATATAATATGATTCCTCTAATTATTCTGCATATAAACGTATTAAGATAGTAATATCAAAAAATCAATTGACGAGATATTTTATTTTTTATTGTAGTACATATTGATATAGAATGTTAAATAATTCTTAAACTATTGTATTAACTTTTTCATAATCATACCTTAATATTTTTATGAACAGAATAATGAAATAAATCAGTTAGTGTAAAGAAAATATATCGTTGCTTTAAAAAAATATGTATGCAAAATAGATAATTTTTTAAATAAGCAACTACCATATGTGTTTTCTTTCCACCAGTTATCATTTTTTGAATTATCGTCATTATTTTTTTCTACATGTAGACAAAATGCAGTTCCATAACGACATACTAAGTTCTGTACGTAGAATTAATGTACACACAATTGAATAAATTATTTTAGTTATTGCAAATATAAAATAATACAATAATTTGTGCAATTATATAAACTAATTCTGCATATAAAACTTGTATAGTTGGCATTTTTATAATTGTCATCACTGTTTTTCTTTAGATGTAGACAAAATGTAATTCCATAACGGCACCACAACGATATTGTAACCTGCGGAAGAACGTTATCGATGAATAATCGATAAATCGACGATCGTGTGGCAAAATCTCGTGAGTCAAAATATGAAAATCGGCGGAAGCTTGAGATTTGCGCAATTATCGATAACGAGAAAGGGCGCTATTGATAACAGGATAGAACGACGTCATGTAATATCGTTCTTCCGCTTTTTCCTGGCGACGCGCGCCATTGTCTTGGCTAGTTAATAGCGAGTAGCAAGAATCTCCCGGCAGCTTCGATCGATGAGAGAAGAGAGGAAAAAAAGAAGACTAAAAAAAAAGAGAGACGACGCCTACGAGGGCGTCGAGATGGAAAATATGATTTATACACATTGATGGAACCCACTTGCTCCGTCCCACCGTCACCGCCACTGCTGTCAGAGGAGCATCATCGAAGCCGCAACAACATAACCTCTTGTGAAAGAACCGCTACCACCACCACCACCACCACCACCACCACCACCACCACCACCACCACCACCACTACTACCGCCACCACTACCACCGCTGCCGCCGTCGCAACTACCACTAGGTCGAAGCAGACGACATACAACTCCGTCAGAAGCCTTGTCACTCGTTATCGCCAGGTTGCGCCCGTCAACACCCGAATTGTGACTGCGTGCGTGCGAGGGAAACTCTTTTCTTCGACAACGGAGAACTTTGAAACTTTGGGCTAACGCCGCGGTTTCACTTCCAGTTCCTTTCCCGATACTGCTCGGAAACTCGGGTTAGTTTTGCAGGCACTGCGGAGGTACATGTATACACGCACGTACGTCAGCGAGAGGGGCTCTCACTTTTTCTATCGCGTTTCACATGCAACCGTGAAAGCGTGACGCGAATCGATGAACGTCGTCGTTGCTCTCACCCCGCTCTTCCTCGATCTTTCTAATTTTCTCCTCTTCTCCCGCCCCGCCCCCCGTCCCTCTATCCGTATACTCTGCACTTCTTGTTTGACTCGTTCATTCACAGTGCACAATCGTCCTTGTTCTTGTGACGGGCGAATCACGAATACGGGAGAACAAGCGTCATTCACGAGCCGCGACGTCAAAACGAAGGAAATCCATGATTGAAAAATGAGTTCCACGACTTGTCGACGATTGAGAGACGGCGTCTCGACGATCTCGAACCACACCCAAGG
Organism: Atta colombica; assembly: GCF_001594045.1. Classification (NCBI taxonomy): domain Eukaryota; kingdom Metazoa; phylum Arthropoda; class Insecta; order Hymenoptera; family Formicidae; genus Atta; species Atta colombica. The sequence continues at coordinate 687,289 of NW_017259556.1, forward strand.
AAGGACGTGGTTTCGAGAGAAGGTCGGCCGGGGAGGACGAGTCGTCGAGAAGTGGGAGAGACGACGCTGGCGCCGTACCAACCGACCAACCCGGCGTCAAGAGGACGCAGTCGTCGCTGCCGATGATGACAGGTTACTGCATAAACCACTGCTGTTGCTGCTTTCTGCCGCAACAGCCAGCAATCCAAATAAAAAAAGGTTGGCAGTTTATTACAATTGCAGCGACGCATGGCAATGGCAAGCGAAACATATGACATATGGTTACTGTAACTGCTAAATACTTTTGTTTGATTACACTGCCTAAAATCCATGGCATTTACAAAAACAAGTAGTAAGACAGTAAAATGTATGATTTAAGCTTAAGCGAATCGGATAATCATAGTAGAAAATGTAAGGCTATTGCCCCAAGTTGCACAGAAAATGAATTTTGAAATTCTCGAATTTTTCCAAGTTTTCCAGGTGACAAGAAACAAACTTTTTCATAATCAATATCAAATGTAAATTTTAACATTTGAAAGCAGGGATTAAGTAAGAAAACTCTATCCTACATTATTAAGAACATACATTTAGAAGCTTAACAGTATAATGAAATCTTGGATCTCAACACAAAAAATAAAAGAGTATTCGCAAAAAGGTTTCAGTTATAACGGAAAAGAAGTAAAATACTGAATAAAATATAAATTTCAATTGTTTCGACTACTTTAATTTTAATTACATCGCAATTTGAAGTAAAAAATATATTTAATAGAATATGTATATATCAATTATAACAAAGTTTAATTAAAATAAATTAAGTTTTGTATTAAACTGCAACTGAAGATTAAAACAAAAATTAAAATTTGACATTTTAAGAAATGTCTAATTTCTATATTTTTTTTAATAAAAAAATTATAACATGTCTTTTAATATAATGACTGATTGATACATGGCCTAATACACGATTTGAAATATTGACTAAGAAAATCAATATTTGACTATAAATGTTAATATATTATTTAAAAAATTATAACAATTGTTTGGAATAAAAGCAGTTTGAGGGAATTGAGCGAAGCTCGAAATTTTACTTTCTTATATTTTTCTTTGAATTTTTTAAGTTTTCCATGATTAATTTAAATTTCTATGACTTTTCCCGATTTTCCAAGTCCGTGACAATCCTGTGTGCGTTTATTGTAATTAATCAATTCAGTCCTGCTTAGTCTTATGTCTGTTTCCATCACTGTAGATTAATTTTAATCTCGATTCGATTACAACTCTTCATCTCTTTCTAATTCTTTGCGTTGCCTACAATATGCGTGTAAGAAGCAAAAATAAGAAATTGATCAATCACAATTGAATGTAAGAAGAAGAGTCGACTGTGATTGGTCAATTTCTTACATGCTATCAGAAATCAGAAGATAGAAATTGACCAATCATAGTCAAATGCGAGAAGAATTGATTACAATTGGTCATAGCTCCTATTCATTCCAACGACCATGTTGAAGCATGTTGAAATATTCGATGCGAACAAATCTATGACACACTACGGATTACCGGTTACGGTTGACGATTCTATTTTAATCAATCATATTGCAGTTCATATTCGCTGCATCATGATTGATTAAAATAGAACATCAACTGGTAATTTGTAGTGTAGTTATATGATGAGTTAAAGATGTTATTTCTCAAATCTTTGAATGACAAAAAGATTATTTTTACAACAAGAAAAGTATAAGATATATATTAGTTTCTTTACAAAACACCTTCATAATAATTTTAATACACCAATTTCTCGGCAATTAAAAAAAATTATCCATAAAATTTCATTACCAACAATTCGTTTCTGTTATTATGTTGTTGTTTAGTGACATTTATTAAATATTGCATCAATACCTAAACGAAATATATTTGCTAAGTATTATAGACTCATTACCAGTCATTTTTCAGTGAACATATAAAGTTTTAATACACTTCACATCTCCACATTTTATTATTGTTCGATTCGATTAAACTGAACATTAACAGCCTCCTTTTTTTCCCAAATCAAATCCCGAAATTATATCCGCTTGAGAGAATTGGAATCTGCTCTTGACATCTCCGACAAAAACACAGCACACATTGAAATTCAAACTAAGAAAAATATTTGATTGAAAAATGGAGCCATACAATTTTTATTATATCAATCAGAATTCTGGTATTATCTCAAGTATAATAGAATTAATAGATTTAACCAGATAATTCTGATTCGTTCACTTTCAAGATTCATTTTCAGAATTCAAATTATTAAATTCAACTAGACATTTTTCTCGGTGAAGTGACTCCCAAATTGCGTGTGCCACGAATTTTATCGGCAGCCATTCTCCAGACTAAATTTACGTGATAAATACTCGAGCCCGACGGAAGAACTCGTCCATTATCAAATCTTCCCTAGTCGTCTCCCTTCGATGGACTCCCGGATACGCGAATGGGAGCAACAGTTGAGTCGCACGGGTCAACGTCCAATGCAACGCGCTCTCGCTCTTTCGCTCTTCGGCCTCTCCGGTTGCGTCTCGACCCGATCGTACACAACCGCGGAACTGTCAAGTACATCGAATACCTAGTCGTGCCTTTGGCATCGTCTTTGGGGCACCGAACCGAAGTAAAAGGGGAGAGCGCTAGTAATCATACGCGGAACGTCAGTTGGTCGACAGACCGGCATGACGTTCATCGATGTCGCACTTGCCCTCCAATGTTTCTGGTTACTTGGCTAATGGCTTTATGACTTATCATCCTCATGCCCGATAAGCTAACATTGTCGAAACGGCCCTTGTGCCGTAATTTTCTACCTGACCCGATGCGCGAGTTACGATCTGATTTACGATCGCCCGATCGTCACGCTTCCGTGATCGCTCATATGATTGAGCTTCACTTCTGGCATCCCGTTTTGATTTTATCGTATGTACAAAGTACCTCATATTCGTCTTAACGGAGAAAAATTAAAATAACGGAGAGACCATTACTCTCTCACCCTTCTCTGAAATTAAATCTTTTAGTTAATAATCATACAGTTCGTTGGTTGGTTTAAACTCACGTTTATAGGCCATAAAAAGTTAATATCTTACTTTGACACGGAATCATTATGATGTCTTAAAATATACCGTGACGCAAGTGCATCGATTAAAAATTGCACTGCTTGTGTCCCCCCCCCCCCCGAAGTAATATTCGTCTCATAATTGTTTCGTCAAAGTAGCGAAATAGATGGCAAATGTGATACACATGTTTGGGTCATCGAATCCTAAGTGGCGAAGATGTGGCACATCTCCCGAGATGAGACAAAGAGAGAAGCAGATGCAGGTGAATGACGTCAAGAGACTGGCAATGACGTCAGAAAGTAACCTGGAGTAGCAGACCGCGTAGTGTTGCTGGTCGCCCGCTAATAATTTCTAGATGCCGAGGTAGACGCGGACACGTCCTCGTTTCTATATTAGGATCTAATGCAACAATCAACGGGACGTTCTTTTTTTTAACGTGTCACCGCGTGGGAGTTGCGCAAGAAAAGCTAGACGATAAAATACATTTGATTTTATTATTAAAAACGACGCCCGATCGAAGAAAAATGCGCGTCTAAATGCGCATGTGATTCTCGATTAGTCGCATGCGAGGCAACTGGACCATGTAAATTACATTCAATACACGGCCTGGTGTTCAACAATATTGATCGTGGCAGCATCGACATCAATGAACGGCATTTACACCGCGAACGTGATTCTCTACTAGAAAATGAAATCGCCGGTGCTACTTTTATGAATGAAAATAGTACCGCGAGAAGAAAGCCGATCCCAACGACTTTCGAGACACGAATAGATTCTCTAAGCTAAGAAAGCTCGTAAATCGAGTTTACCGAAATCTGCGAGAAACTAAATCCAACGATAATCGTATCCTGACGGTTTTATCGCGGCCGAATACACGCTGCAAAACTTGCAGTGTTAAACCCTGTCCTAGTTTAATACAGTCGTATGACGTCATTAGGCGTACCAAGAAGAATCGTTTAACCGCATAAAGCGCATCTGTGAGATTTTTTCCAAGTATCAGCAGTGTCCCAGTTTTGCTCATAGTTTAAGATAATTGTAACGTAATAATTACCATATAAAAATTCGAGATAACGATAATATTTCATTCGCAATATTAAATTTGGACAAATTACGTTAACAATTTATACAATGTTTAAATTAAACTTCGTTATAAGAAGGAAATTCACCAAGAAATAAGCCAATTATTAAGCTAATATTTTATTTGATATACGACAAATTTTTCTTGTATGTCAATTGATTACAAGATACAGAATTTATGAAAACTCGAGAACTTTTCTGTAATCATCATACTTGAAAAATTTGTCAAATAATAAAATATACGACAAATAATAAAATATAGATACGTATCAGCCTTAATCTTGCAACGAAATGCTATTACTTTCGTGATTTCACTCAAGTACAAATTTAGTACAGTTCTTGTTATTAAAATAGCTTGAAATAACATTTAAGATTGTTTAACATTAAAATAGATCAATTTTTTTTACATTAAAATAGACTTGTTCTACTATACTTTGCAACCTATAAAATAGAATAAAAAGTAAAAACATTTCCAATTATGTGGATGAATTTTCACCAGGAGTAGTGTTAATTTAAATAATTTCACTCAGAATAGTGTAAGAAAAATATAAGTAGCATTCCAGGTGCCAGAGTTAAATTAACAAACCGTTCAGTTTCTTTTTGTTCTGCTTACTTTCCATATCCCTAAGTAACTGTCCCTGCAAAAAGAACCGATATCTCGCTAGTATCGAAAAATAGAGAGGCAGATATGATAAAACAGCAGGACGTAAGCCCTGGGAGAGCAATGGGAGAGAAGAGCAGGAGGGATGCCGATGTCGGAGTGATTAAAGGGGAGTTTTAACTACGAGATACATCATCCAGCTCGAATACGTTGACTCTTTCACCATTCGATAAGTAGTGCGACCTACTAACCGTCCTGTAAGTCGCGATCGCTATTAAGAGGCCCGGGTGTTTTCTATCAGAGGGAAGCGTTTGTATCTACACAAAGTTTACCGTCGTCACCGCTGTTCGGCGCTTGTGACGTTATCCGCGATGAAATGATATATGAAACCGCACTCCGCGAGTAACAACAAACAACGGTCCTGGATGAGTCTTGGCCTCCTACACAAACATCGCGCAATCAAGAACAATGTTCAGTTTGCAATATAAAGTGAAAGGGATAGCGGTCTTCGCTAAACACATATCCAATGCTACATACCGGAATTAATCTAATTCACTGAAATAAATTTTGTGAAATAATAACATAAATACTTATATAACCTAAATAACTCGAGACCAAAAACTCACGGAAAGAATAATTTTGCTCAAGTATTTAAAAATTTAAGTACATTTAAAAATAATTTTGTTTTAGACTATCAAAATGATTATACAAAACGCTCAAATTTTCATTATTTATAGAAATCTCAAGCATGGCGATCAGTGCTCCAAAATCTGTTGACATTTTAGCAATCAGTTTAAGCATATTATACTATTAATTATTTGATGATTCACAAATTGTTTGGTGAACAATATTATTTTTAAATATATATTTAGCTAAATTTTGGACTACTTCAGTAAAATCTCTTTTTGTGCTATGTTCAAAACTGATGCTATATTCAAAACTGATAAAAATTCGATCATTTACTACAATATTGGATTTAGATACATTAAAAACTGCTTTATATAAAATATTTAAATGCGGTGATAAAACGTAATTGATTTCGACAATGAAATAATTCAAGCATATCTTTAATAAATTTATAATATAATTATTGAATTGAATGATAGTCAATCGTTTAAAATATTTATATGCTACGAATTTAACTTTGCTAATTTTATAGCATACGGAAGAAACGATTTTGCTGAAAGATCTAAAATTTTGTTGGACATAAATCTAAAAATAATTTTGGATCATCAAAATAATTATGTTAGAAACTAAAAAAAATGATGAGCAATACTGCAAAAAAATTTTGATACTCTATCAACTTAACTTTCCAATAAAATTATTTTTAGATTAATATCCAGCAAAATTTTAGATCTTTCAACAAAAGCATTCTTTCTGGGCAGCTTAATATGCATTAATCTAATGTACTTAATACAGGAGACCGAATTCACTATGAAAGAATCGATTTACATCAAGATAGACTTTACAGAATAATTCAGGACTTGCTATAAATAAGATTAAAGAAATGTAGCTGAATAATACGAGATGCGTTATTATATACTAATGGAAACAATCGCGTCTCTCTCTCTCTCTCTCTCTCTCTCTCTTATCGAGCGCATTTCACGTGCCGGTGAAATCTCATAGGAATCGAGGAAACATGAACGATTTATCGTGACGTGCAACTAATTCCTGGCCCAACTCAATCGGAAGTGCCGATAACCATAGATATCATCGCCGACGCGTCTCTCAAGTGGGACGCTGTCAATTGAACTCAAGACGTCATTCGTCTGTAGCACGCGTGACGACGGCTTTATATTCTGAAGCAATTAAAGCCAATTAAGACAGCTGCGGTCAGCAATTGATCGGCCAATTTCAAGATGAAATATGATGCATCGTAAGAAATTTTTTTCCCCCGTTGTCCAGCCAAGATCAGAAAGTCGCCTGACGTATCTTCACGTCTGACGCATCAAACTAAAGTAAAGCGATCTCAACGTGATACCTATAACTTTCAACAATCGCCCGTTGTTTATCACCGATCCTCCATCCGATTTCCCCATTCTCGACTTATTGCGATCATTAACCCGCGACCTGTTTATTATCTGAGAAATGCCAAAGATCATTCTCGTAAAATCCATGGATCACGTGCTTACGTGTATTTTCGCTATTAGTCATCTTCTCTGACTCAAACGATTTAAATGCCATGAGACAACTAAAATTTTGTAACAAAAACTATGGTGATGGTACGTACGGTAAAATAAAAGAGAGAGAGAGAGAGAGAGAGAGAGAGAGAGAGAGAGAGAAAGTTCTATCCAAAATGGTAAAGCCAATTATTGCACGAAGAAATGTTTCCAGGAAATCCAGTGAATGACGTCAGAATGTCCGTGCTTCTCAAATGGCAATAAAACAATTTTGTGTGGTATTTAAAGATTTACTAAAATACTGAACAATAGAAGAACATGAAATTTATATAAATATAGTTTAATGTGAACTATTTTCTGAGCTGAATATTTTCACGACATAAAGTCACTCGTATCGTAAAAAATATCTATCAATAAATACAAATCCAGCAAATACACTTTTGATATTAACAGAAATCAAACATAATCGCCACTTGTTATATAAGAAAATTCAATTCTTTGCGTTGCATCACGCTTTCCGTTCTTAGAATATCTCGCAAAAGTTACCAGTTAAGAGTTAATCTTAGCAGAAGCGAGAGAGAGAGAGAGAGAGAGAGAGAGAGAGAGAGAGAGAGAGAGAGAAAATAGAGATCAATCAGTCACGTTAACCATTTTTTATCATTCCTATTTATGATTTCTATAAACTTGTTCGTGACTTGTTCTCACTTATAAATTTAGTAATTCTATTTTTAACAGATGAGTAATGTGATTACTACATCATTTAATCCAACCTGAAATAACGAAATGTCATAAATTGTCAAAAATTAATAATTGTTTCTTCAATTATTATATCGAGCGAACGCAGTCCTGTTCCTGCCGAGATTAAATGGAACGTCGCGGCGCGAACTCGCAATCGTCAATTTCAATGCGCTAATAAAAAAAAGTGTGATAATTGCCATATATATATATATATATAT
>NW_017259556.1:695189-704404 GCF_001594045.1 Atta colombica
ATTACTAAACATAATATTAAAGAATTAACGTTTAGAAAGAATTAGAAAAATAAAATTAGCGTTGAAAAAAATTGATTGAAAGAAAGTATTCTGATATTACAATAGCTATCAAATATTTTGTTTAGCGTTTTGATTTAATATTTAGTAAATATTATCAATCAAACATAATAAATAATATCTAGTAACCATTTAGTAATAATTAGAAAAATAAAATTAGCCATTAGTTAATTTTGTTTTAGTTATGTTAATCAATTATAATTGATTGAAATTATTTTATTGAATCTTTAATCTAGGTTTGATTATTATTATACAGATAGACTTCTTTTTCAGTGCCTAAGTTCAGTAATAAGCACATCTCTCTTTTGGATTTCCACAGAAAACAATGGACACTTTTTCGTCTTAGCGTTTTTTACATCAAATGAAAATCCAACTCATGGATTACATCGAGAAGAAGTGAAAACAAACTTTGTTTTCACGGAAACATATATTATGCAAAGTGATTCGTATTACGCGCATTGTATGCTGTGAGATAACCCGAGTCGTCGTCAAACAAATGTCATAGGCGTCGCTTCGTCGAGGAGAAACCGGCTGTGTTCGGAACGATGTGATTACGGATGTGACATGCAACATTCCTAAAGATGAGAACGTTGAAAGTTACGGTCGCGGTAATTTTAAAGGCTTAGCGTGATGCAGCTTCTTGTCAAATGTATTATATGTATATATATATATATATTTTTTCTTTAATGATAAATTTATATTCAATATAAAAACTCAGAATGATGCCGCATGATCCATTCTAAAAGTCTTGTAATAATTGCATGAATTACTTGAAATAAATTTGTTCAATTTTATAAATAATACTATACTGAAAAAATAAAGTTGTCAATTTGACTGAATTAATTTAGTTGGACAGAATGTATATACTTATCAAATATATTATAATAATAAACAGATAAACAGAATATAGTTCATTCAGTCGAAATTGATAAACACAAAGTAGTTTGTTATTATTAATTTCGAATCACATATATTTGACTTAAATATATCTACCTACATTCAAAAGAGCTGTTAACTTGACTAAAACTAATATAGTTGTAGAATATATTTACATTTATCAAGTATAATATAATAATAAACAAAAATAAAATACAGTTTGTTCATCGAAATTAATAAAAACATACATACATAGTTTATTAATTTTGATGAAAAATGTATGTATTTAAATTAAACCTAATACATTTGAGTTAAATACATATGTTCAAAAAAGTTATTAACTTGACTAAATTATAATAGTATAACTGCAGAATGTATGTACTTATCAAATATGTATAATATATATGTATAATAAATAAATATGTATAATAAATAGAGATAAATTTGTCAATTTTGTCGAAAAATGCATGTATTTAAATCAAATATATGTGAAGTAATCGAATTGTTGAGTTTAGCCTCCTCATCTTCGATATTGATAAAATTAGGCTCATTCGATGCATTTTTGCAAGAAAAGAACGAATCTGGTTGATAAAAATAAAACTCTGTCGCTCTGCTCCGTGGACCGGGGTATTAATCATTAAAGTTGACGGCTATTCAAGTTGGGAAATTCTGTCTCATCACCTCGATGGCGTAGAAAAACATGATAACATGTAAGTGAAGTTAGATTAAGTATATTTTCTGCTTCAATTACATAAATTCTCTGCTTTAAAAACACAAATTATTTTCTATATAATTTTTATTTTTATAGCAGAGAATTTATTTTATTTTGGTTAGGTATTTGTCTGCTTTATAAATACAAATTCGCTATTTTAAAGATAAATTCACTACTGTAAAAACCAAAATTATATACCACAGAAAATAATTTGTGTTTATATTGTTTATAAAACAGAGATTTATGTAATTCTCTATTTCCATTTCCAGTTTTGAATCTCTGTCAACTTTAGCAATTAATATCTCGGTTCGCGAGAGAGAGAGAGAGAGAGAGAGAGAGCGCAACACCTTTTTCCAGATTCGTTTATTTCGTAAAAATGTGTCAAATAAGCCCAATTTTATCAACATCAGAGAAAGCTAAACTCAATAATTATCGTATATATTCAAAAAAAAGTTATTAATTCGACTAAATTAAATTTGGTTGGCCTTTATTTCTTTCATTGGAAAAATTATTTGAGTCAAATATAATATATGAAAGAAATGAAGACGAATTAAATTAACAACTAATTTTCTCTCATTATAAACTCTACACTAATTGAAGGATCTGTCACATTTGAATGGGAAAAATGCCAATAAATTTATACAAAAATATAAATTAACAAAATGAAAGATTTTTCGTTGACACTCTCTCAAATATCCCACGACAAGGAAATTCTCCGCGCGCAGGAAGAGTCTCGTTATCGCCGGGCTCTGACTCACTGTGGTCGGAATGCTCTTTTTTAAAGTCTCTAATACACATAATATATCTATATGTACACCAAGAATCTTCCCGGCAATCTCGATTGGAAGTCTACTCCAATCAATGATCTGATCGATAATGCATCCAGACCCACGTAATCGCGACGCTCATTCTATTTCCGAACACGTTCGCGCAACCGGAGTACTCTCCGAAACCAGTCCTCTTGGATCATGATCATGATCATGATCATGATCATGATCATGATCATCATCATCATCATCATCATCATCATCATCATCATCATCATCATCATCATCATCATCATCATCATCATCATCATCATCATCATCATCATCATCATCATCATCATCATCATCATCATCATACATCGTGTCGCGCAACAAACGAGATGAAATTGAAGGAGGCATTTTATAAACGAGAGACACGGATGTGGACACGAGAAAAAGACGAGGTCGAGTCTCTTTCGCGGGCGCAAACGGGCGCAAACGGGCGTCTCGAGAAGAGTGACGCAAAGAATTTCCGGAGTGAACCCGCTCTCGTGGCCGGGCTCGCCGTCGGCGGTCGGTGTCGTCGCCCGGACAACCGGCGGCGAGCGACGAGCGGCGAGTGGCGCGCGATCGAAATAACGGAGAGCAGGCGAGATTTTGACAGAGCGTAGGCCTAGGCGGCCGCCATGATGGCTCTCGGCTCTCGGTTATCGAGATTGAGTCGCGCGGAACTCGGAAGGGCCTGGAAGAGCCGGTCGGAAGTCGCGGAGGAGCCTCGAACGCGTAATTACAGAGGTGCTACGTACCTGGTGCTCCCTGACGGAGTTGCGATCCTCGGAATTCCCGGCTTGCTTCGGCCTCTCCGCTCTCTCCTCTCTCTCCTCGCGCTTTCCCCTTTCGCACTCTCGCTCCCTCTGCTCTTTCTCGTCGTCCTCGGCTCTCACATCGATGACTACGCACTTTTCTCGTCACACCTCTTCGCCTCGAGTATCGATATATACTCGACCTTACTCGTCGTACCTTCTCGGAGGGAAAACACTACCACCGCACCTGTCGCTCTCTTTAAGGTTAACCGACGTCGCGACAATGGGTACACCGCGATGATGACGACGACGATGACGATGATAAGCGACGGCTATGCGTTATCACGATAGTGTGGAGCCGGAGCACGCGATTATGGGAACTAGAACGTCTCGAGAAGCCGATGATGACGATGACGACGACGGTCGGACGTCGGCGATTGTTTTCATTCGACGACACACGGAAACTCTCAACTCGAACGAGACAAGCGGAGCTGCTGCTGCTGCTACTGCTGCTCCTGCTCCTTCACGGCTCTGACGGGTGGTAGGCAGGGCGGGGCTCCGTGCTTCGACTCTCGTGAACCCCGTGCGGTAGCGAGCCGCAGCCGCAGCGCCGGCAGCCGAAGATCGCCGAGCGCAACCGGAATCGGCCGATACCGGCGCGGCCGGCTCCGCCAGTTTTCAAACAGATCCGTTGGGTGTCGCGCGGCGCGGCGACTGTTCAAGTATAGATTGTCGCTGCCTGTCGAGTCTGTTTCGTGTTCGCGTCTTTGTCAATTAAATTTCGTATGAATGTTATGTATACGAGTACCACGATTAAAGAGATGATCGTCTGCAGAATTCTGTTCCGCACCGACACAATGCAACAAACGATGAACCGGCGGAGATTCATTCGCGATTGGTAGATCGAAAGGTAAGGATCGGCAATAGGCAATCGCGACATCTTGCGATTAGTGCAAATGGCGGATACTTTCGAACTAAATTCGTGTTCGTTTCTGTCAATGTAGATTAAAAAAAAATCAGAGGACAGATTTTGCATAAAGCATAAAAAATCAACTAATTAATCCTTTATTTCATAGAAAAGGAAGGAAATGAAGGACTTTGGTTGCGTTATCCAAAATTCTGATATATTCCCGCCGTAACTTCAACCCTTAGTACACACAAGGGGTTAGCGTAACCCCTCCCGATTTTCATAGTTCAGGCATTTGAACAGGCTTTGAGCAGTGGTGCTGAAACTGGAAGGGAAAAAACTGAAGTTTCACCTTTATAATTCTCTTGCTCGGCGACCTTCTAATGCGCCATTAGCTACGTAATTATACGGTGTAAAATGTGTTGGGGTTACCCTAACTCCTTGTAGGTACAACGTCAAAAAATTCAGACTTAGACTTAGACTGTAAAGTTGAAGTGAAAGTAGAAATGATTAATTGGATGATTTATGATTTTAATCATGAGTGCACATCATAAAAAAATGATTTAAGTCAATTTTATTATGTTCTTAATATCAGAAAAAGAAAATTTTTTCTCCTCCTAAGCTTCCTCGTTAATGGCTCCCGCGGAAAATGCGATAAATACTAAATATAATAGTAAATTGTTAATATTTAGAAGAACATTAGAAGAACATTAGGATTACTTTTTTATTTATTTCTATCAAATTCAAAGATTTTCGATTTAGTTTTCATAAAACTGAAATATCACTCATTTTCACTTTGCAAAAAAAATATCGTTCTTAGAATAAATCGCAAAAATGCTTATAGTTTTTTCAAGTTCAATTCATTAGCTGTTGATTCATCACTAATAAAATCTTTTTTCATTTATTTTTTCATTTATTTTTGACAAAAAGATGAAGTTTTGAAAAAATTCGTTGTTTTTACCGATTTTACCGTATTTTTTTCCGATCCCTTCTCACTTATTGCAAAATATTTTTTGCGCTACGACATTTTAACTCAAAAATTCTGTCCTTTCAGTCTTCAACCAATAGATTAAAAAAATTTTTTTGTTAAAATCGATGCATAATCTGAGATAGCAAGCAAAAAAATGCTGGATTACACCCGGATATGTGTAGATACGAACCGCTAGAGTTGTGTATACTGAGAGTTAATCTCGATTCTTCTTACATCTCCTTCTAATCCGTCTAAAACTGTATTGTAGAAAAAAGGTAAAATGTAAGTTGTAATTGATAAAAACGGATATTATGAAACTTTTATGTGCCCAATGCAATCTCATCGTTTCTATAATCTTTATCCATGTAATACACGATAGTTTTTTTATCAGAGTTGTATATTTCAAGTTGTATATTTATGGTATATTTCAAGATTACATTTACATAGATACATATATGATTTTTCCGTTATTGTTTACGTTAAGTTTATACTATCTTTTTTATGATAAGCAATGTAAATTACAAGCAATGTAAAATATGTAAATTTTTATAAAATGAGTAACACAATACAGAAAGCAGTAATTAACTAAAATAGTATAAAGTGTTAAAGGGCGATTGAGAGTAGATCTTTTCTGTAACTTTTCTGTAACGACAGTTCGGTATCGTTACTGTCGTTGCACAACTTTTTTACCTTCAAAATATCTGTGCAACGACATCCTTAGCTAATAAAATTGTCATTAATGAACGTTTACATGAACGATTTACCCCTAAAAAATCACTTAGAAAGTGCCCTAACTGACCAATCAATGCTCTAGAGGCTAAAAATGATTTAATTCGATTCCTCATAATATTAGTTTAAAATTGATCGAATATTTTCATTTTTTATTCATACTGATTGAATGACTAGTTTTTGAGAAAAAAGGGTAGTCATTTTTCAAACTTAGACATTTTTTTATCTCAAAACCTATTGATTCAATTAAAAAAATCTCGGTTACAAAAAATGTTCATTTTGATCCAATTAAGCTTACAGAATTTTTTCGGAATTTTTATTCGAAGTTTAGATCTTTTAAATAAAAAATTGTTTGTGACTATTCAACGACCACATAAACAAATAAAGTGTTTATAAATGTTTTTCTACTATTTTTAGCTATTAGTACGTTGATTGATCGGTGAATTGAAAACGGGCGTAAACGCTCATCTAAAAAAGTTACAGAATAAGCCTACAGTAAACGAGATTGAAATTTTTTTCTATCCAATATTTTAAATAGAAAATATTTTTTTTTGGATTTAATTGGATTCAATTGAATTCAATTAGATTCATTTGGATGCAATTGGATGAAAAACTGCATTTTAAAATTATGAATTGAACAGTATTCATAATTGTGTGCACAGAAAAAGCTAATATTATTTTTAGATTGAAAGGCATAGAAATAGGCTCCATGCAATTTCTATAAATGAATAAAATTGCATTTAAGATTGAAAAGCATTCATTTTAACATTCATGAATCAATATTTCTAAAACTCTGAATCCATTTCAATTCATTTCAATTTCCATTCTCGTTTGCTGAAAGTTGCACAGATATTTTACATAAAAATGTCGTTATGAACATACAACGAGTATATAACGAGTGAATAACGTAAAAAAATACAGGGAGAAGGATGCTCTTCTTATCGCTTACCGATAGTTGTCGGTTATGTGTTATTCATGCGCAGATATTTTGTATGATAAAAAAACAACGACAATTATCGATAAACGATATAGAATACCCCTAGCGCAGATAATTAGATAGAATTATAATTAAATTTAATTTAATAAAAAACAATTTGACAAACATTTCGGGCCATCTTCAGTGTCACACAATATATTCAATCTATTTAACTTGATAAATTTCCCAGCTTCTCCCTGGAAGATACATTTAGTCCAAATTGAATGCGTGTTGTTCACAGTGGTTTCATAATCAAGTAATTAGATAATTAATAGATCAAATTCCAAAAAGAGCCGACAGATTCTTATGCAATAGATTAGACATATTGATAAAAAGCCGGGCAATTTAAAGTTATAGTAAATAAAATATATTGTGTGACATTGAAAATGGCCGAGGAGGATCCGAAATGTTTGTTAAATTATTTTTTATTAAATTGAATTTAATTACAATTGCGTCTGACTCTCAATCGCCTTTTAACTATGTATTACTTTGTAATTTGGAAAGTCTGTTACTTATAATTATTTTTAAATAATTAACTAAGGTTTATAATTGTTAATATATCTGACTTTAATATTGATAAATAAAAATGTACATGCGAACAGTTTTATTGCAGTTTATAGTACAACAATACGACAAAGAATATGTAGGCTTAAAAAATCCACATCCAAGGAAAACAAGAAAGTTAAAATAATTGAATCATGACGAAAAAATGATACAAATTCGATCAATAATTAGTCAATATTATGACAAAATTGACATTATTTTGACTTCTTAGATCGATTGCGTTCAGCAAAATATTTATTTTGCAATTGTATTCTTCGCGCTAATTGAATTATACTTTTAGATTTAGAGAAATGGTCCTATCTCAGCAAATAATCATAATACGATTGCAAAACTGTTGTGTTCTACTGAATGCACCCACTACTTACATAGATGATCGTAATACATATATGGTTTACACAGTTCACATTGTACTTCATGGACAATGAGGTTGTAATATTTTTTTCTTAATAGGTTTTACTCGGTGAGTAGGCTGCTCTCCGAAGCTCATTAAGAAAAAAGTATTGTAATCTCATTGTCCACGAATGTACAAATGTAAATATAAGCTATTATATTATATTTTTGCATAAACATACAACCCTGAATTTTATTATTATGCAAATATGACGGAATCGATAAGTAATATAAGATACGAATATTATCATTTTTGAACAATACGAATATATCACACGTAAGTATATTTTTTAATGAAGTTAAAGGCATACGTTAAAGAATAAGAAACTCTATTTAGGCTCATTTCTACCAATGTAAATAATCTTTAATCTTGGTTTAATTTACTCTTTAGCTTTTTCTGAAAATTTTTAAAACAAGATAAAAACTAAAGAAAGATAAAAAGCAAGATAAAAATTAAAATTATTTTTTTTAGAAATGGATATAAGGGAAAAATTTACTACAGTAATCTTTACAGTAAATCTTTCGTTTCGCTATGTTGATAAAGTCATGAATTCTTGATATCTTGGCTGTGATAATTTTTGTAGTATCGTACCCACGATATTTGTCAATACCGACAATTCCACAATGCTTCTGAAGTTTGCCGACAGAGATCGCGATGACTGCGGAGTAACGGACTGAATCCACAATGTCAGGGTATTACTTGGATATAACTTGAATACATTCATAACTTAGTAGCGTAACCGCTTCGTTAGTAGCACAATTATTGGCATAATATTATCAAAATATTAGCCCAATATATTTCCAATGTTTAACTGATATTTCACCACAAATTGCTACTAAGGTCACTGTAATTTCTTACAGCTTAGAGTTTGAAGCTTAAATTTTGCGCCTTAAAATTCGTCGTAGATGCCGCTTAAGCGTCCAATGAGCGATTGGATGCATTTTTCTCTCGTGATTCACTGAAGTCCATTTGTGTAAAATTTTTCTTGGCAGCGCTTTGATTTGACACACACATGTACTCACAAATTAATATTTGATGTATATATTTTGTATTGCATACTAACAATAAATATACAAAGCATATTTTCGTCAATTATAATTACAATTTTATAAAAGAATTAAAAACTTTTTTATTTACATTCGCATGATAAACATGTAAACTTTTTTTAAAAAAATGAAAAATATTTAATAATTTACATAGAAACATTATTTGCTTTTATAGAAATCTAATACTAGCTAATTTGATACTGATTAATTTAATTACTGAAAGACAGTAATTAATTACTAACTGGAGTAATAAAAGCGCTAAACAACAATGTTTTTAATACTAAATAAGTGAAATAAGTGATTAATTACTGTCTTTCAGTTATTATATTAAATTAGCTAATATTATAAATTTCTGTAAGATATCAAGATTTAGATCGCACTTGAGAGAGAGAGAGAGAGAGAGAGAGAGAGAGAGAGAGAGAGAGAGAGAGAGAGAGA
>NW_017259556.1:704504-710964 GCF_001594045.1 Atta colombica
TTCTTTGTTATTTGTGTTATTCATATAAATAGTCTAGTTTAACATATTATTGTTATAAACTTTTATATTATATCTCGCACAAAACTGAGATATTTATTTTATTTTACTTTTGGCACAAGATGAAGTCACTATGTATACGCAAAGGAGAAAAAGAATAGAAGGAGCAATCGTTATACGTCACTTATCGTTAGTACCTATTTTTTTTGCGCGCACCCCGCAATGTCTCCAACAATCTAACGCCGATTTTTCCTCCACAAAATGCCAACATTTTTCAAATTGTAAAAAAGCTTTTTCCCGAACTAAATTTTTCTTTATCTAGTGAAGAATATATCTTTCATCGAGAGCTGCAAAAGATCGCGAGAGAGATAGTTAATCATCTATTCATTGGAGGAAATCGGCATTCGTATTGTTACTTCAAAACAGTTTCACACAGGATCTACATGGCGTCGGATAGACGCGGATGGATCGTCGCGTTGGAATAAACGGAGAAATAAAGCTTGAGAATACAATGCGTGACGTTGTTACGTCCTCGTAGATTACATACGCGGTGACCCCGAGGCTCATCACCCCCTGCAAGCGCGAAAGATAGAAGAGCGCCGACGAGGAGAGCGGCCGCGCGTCGCAGCTTTTGCGGAATCTTATCAATATTATCAGCGGTCATTGCGCGGTGCGAAAGGAGGAAGGTGCGAGAGAGAAGAAGCCAACGAAAGAGATTAACGGGACGACCGGGGTGATTACGGTGGCTGATTTTAAGTGGGGATACGCAGGCGCCGTACACAATCACGCCTCCCCTCCTCTCATTACGTACCGACGTCGCCGGCGTCGTCGTCGTCGTCGTCGTCGTCGTCGTCGTCGTCGTCGTCGTCGTCGTCGTCGTCGTCGTCGTCGTCGTCGTCGTCGTCGTCGTCGTCGTCGTCGTCGTCGTCGTCGTCGTCGTCGTCGCCACCACCGACGTCGTCGTCATCGAGAGAGAGGAGAGAAAAAGAGAGAGATAGAGTGAGACGTCGACCCGTCTCGCGCCTCCTCTCGCGTTTTCAGTTCTCCAACCGAACACACGACGGCGACTCGCCAAAACCACGCGAGACTCAAGTCGAAGCGACCAAGGTACCGCGTTCGTGGTATCGCGACGCCGTTGTCGGCAACTCAAGCCGAAAACTCACATAAAAAGACGCCTCCGAGATAATACCTCGTGATAGGGGAAGAGAGAGAAGGCTACGAGCACGCGGCGGAGCAACAGTATTCGGCGACTTTCCTCTGGAGTGCGTCGGCCGGAGACAGTGCAGGAGGAGAACCGAGTGTCACCGTCGATCGACCAACCGACTGACCGACCGACTGATCGAGGGTCGGAAAGCCAGCGAGAGGTCAGCGAGAGAGCATCTCGTATCTCTGCGATTCGGTCTACCGACCCGCGGAAGGCGTGGTGGGTCGTTTGCGCGCGTTCATCCGACTGCACCAAGATAGTACAGTTACGGAACCACGTGAAGCATGGGACTGACAGTAAGATGTGAATCCAAATATCAGTAGAGACAGGTGCGTGACTGAGTAAAGTGATAAGATCGGGAAAGAGAGGAACGTCATTTAGTCCACGGATTATTATGCACTTCTTTCAAATTAGCACCCCCGCTACTGAAAATCGGAATAAGATATACATCAAAACTTCTAATTTAATGTTCTATTTCTGATTCTAGTGATATATTATCATGTATTGCCTAAAAACCTTGACCGATTTCTCGATAATCTTCTCCGTAGTAACGATCTGATTATCATGCTCATCTGTCGGTGACTCGAGAAGCGTGGACGGAGGATTTTCCGTGGCTCGACGTGACTGTATGAGCCGAAGGGAGTCTCGAGAGAAATCGCGACAAACGGCGGTGGTTGAGCATGATCGCGGAGGATGAGGAAGAAGTACAAAAATAACTATTCCCGTGGTTGACCAGAGATGCACAGCTGACCAGCCACGTCAGAGAGGAAGAGAGCGAGCGAGCGAGCGAGCGAGCGAGAGAGAGAGAGAGAGAGAGAGAGAGAGAGAGGGAGAGAGTGTGTGAGAGAAAGCGAGAAAGAAAGGGAAAGAAAGAGTGAGATAAGGAAAGAGGGAGCGAGTGCCGGACGTTCGATTAGCGCTGGTGAGCGCCGCGACTCGCGTCGGGACACGACCGGACGAGGAATCGATCCGATCGCGACATTCCGCATAAACTCGACTGCATATACACCACGTGCCTTTACCATCGTTGTATCCGTTGGGTGCGCCTCTCATATTTTGGAGATCGCGACGCCTTCTTCGCACACGGCTATCGATTTGAAATCGAGCGAAATCGAGCCGTCCCCTCATTGAAGATTCCCTTGTTCGAGCACGAGCGATTGAGCGACTAACATCGTGGAGATGTCCGAGCCATGCACCTCTTCGAAATTACTGCATTCCACGACCTCGGTCGCCGCGAAGTCTGACCCCGATCCCACGAGGTCGAACGAAGTTGGCGAATATTACGTAGGAGTGCCTGTGGTCAGAAACGTCAACTCCCGGATGATCGAAGCCTCGAGGCTGTTGACCCGCATCACGACGCCACGTTGTTACTCGATTGTATCAGAGCGCACAATCACAAATTAAAACGTGCGAAATAAATCGGCGCGCGTCCTATCCTTGGTTTCACGGTGACGAACGGCGATCGAAGCGATATGAGACGTTGCCGACGAGAGAGGACGAAGTCGCTTTGAAGACGGACGCTGCTGGCGAGTAACTGACGACATATTGTCATAGTTTCTTCTAAATCGATCGAGATTGCGTGGGAGATTTGCGAGAAACTGCCCGAGAAATCGCCAGCCACCGATCCTGAAAACCATAGGTCTGTAATATCTTCGCTATAAATACGCGTTTTCCTTACACACGCACATCAAAAGTGACAACACGTGCGATACATCGCATGCCGGCTGTTCGACCGACCTTCCCGGCGTCCTTGGTTCGACGGCTAGACAGGAGGAATCGTCGTGACGTCCCGCGCCGATACGTCTTAGACGTATATCTAGATAGACGAAAACTCCAGGTCCAAACATACATCGTCGAATAGCAGATGACATCCAAGTCACTCGCGTGCAACGAACGCGCGGAAACGCAACCGTGCTCTCTGACAGTCCATTCGGAATATTATATATACTGATGCTTTGACCGTAGGTCTCTTTAATTGGAAATCTGAGGCTATATATAAGAAAGAAGAAAAGGAGATCGCGATTTCGCGAAAACGAGCGAGACTAAAAACAACGATTGCATCCTGGTAATTCCTGTAACGCATGAGATATACACGTGAGATAGAAGCACCTGGACGAAGATTCTTTCTCCTCGTTTAGCTCTGCTAAACCCTTTTATATCTATTAAGAAGCGGATGAAGGAAGTAAAACGGATACATCACTGATCCGCGTTGTTCGATCGCAGTAACGAATCTTTCTTCTTCTTCGTAAGAAAAAGTCGCGTTACGTTTCTCTACGTTATTCTGTCTTATACGGCTGATCGCTATGCTCAACTTGTGCTGTGCTTTTTTCTACCGTGCTCGTGCATTCTACGTCGCGAGTGTTTTCCTAGTGCTTTAGTGTTACTTCGCGATATATTAATTGAGAAGGATTGGGCCCGGTGCGCCCCATCACACGCTTCAACGCGGAAGTCTCGGCTGCCCAGGTGTCTGGGAATCTTGTTCCTGAGATGCCTGTTAGACGGGGTCACGTGGCGCCTAGAACTACGATCATCGAAACAATCATCAGGAAGTTTGATACGCACGGTGAGTTAGCCAAGAGGGGAATAATAAAGAGGGATAGAAATATTAAATGATCGTGGAGAAAATAAAAGAAAATCCGACTTTTTTTTTTAATAAAATGCTTAAAAGATTATCTTTAAATAATTAAAATAATTATTGTCTGCTATATCCTGCCATCTTTCTGGTAAAAATTGGATTCCGCGAAAAAACTCTTTTATCTCCACGGAATTCAACTTTTATCATAAAAATGGCAAAAAATAACAAACGACAATTATTTCAACTGAAAATAAT
This sequence comes from Atta colombica, assembly GCF_001594045.1. Taxonomy (NCBI): domain Eukaryota; kingdom Metazoa; phylum Arthropoda; class Insecta; order Hymenoptera; family Formicidae; genus Atta; species Atta colombica. The sequence continues at coordinate 708,536 of NW_017259556.1, forward strand.
CTTTTAATATTTTATTATAAATTTTTGATGAAAAAATCCGAATTATATTTTATTCCCGATTTAATAACAATGCTGAAAACTAATGGACAATGCTCGTTTCTATCAGAAGATTAACTTTAATCTCAACTCACTCTTCTTTTTTTTTCTAATTAAAAAAATTTTAGAACTAGAAAAAGAAATAAACAGTAAGTTGAACGAAGATTAAAATTAATTTACATTGATGGAAATTGACGGGCATTAATCGTCATAATATTTTTTAGGAATAAAATGAGGGTGTAAATAATCATATTGTAATAATTGTTTTACGTAACCAACTAGTTTGCTGGCAAAGAAAATCCATTTCCATTGCGGCACAAGATAATCCGAGAGTTGCGTTTTATGCGACAATATTGACTATATTGCATGGCATATTAATTCGATAAATTATGGCAATAATATTTCTATTTGCGCCGATTAATTTCGCAGTTTTTTACTAACCGTGCTATATGATCATTAATCTGACAAAGCAGCTCAAGTTATTGATGAATATAATAAGATGAATACAATATAGTGTTTCATTTGATTATCACAAATGCTCGTAATACATAATACTTAACGTTTCATTGTTATTTCGAATTGATATTTAAGATCGTACTGTAATATCGTATAAAGTAAGAATTAATATGATAATATATCAATTTTGTATTGAGTAAAAAAAATTGATATATTCTCTAGATGAACGACTGACGCGATCGTTTACATGTATGCGTTCAGTTTGTGCCGTTTCGTTACCACGATCGGTTTACCTTGAAGGTCAAGACTAAAAATATATGCCTGCTCATTTTCTCAGACAGACATGGAAACGTAATCGAAGGGAATATTGAGGCTGCGATATGCAGAACGTGCAGGCATTGAGCCAGAAATTCATTTTCAATATTATGTAAAACATCCCGACTGTGGTAGGTGCAGAGTAAGGAAGAGCTCGGTTAAATAGAGGAAAGGGATGGTTCTGTATCACAATATGGGACAATGCATGTCACTGGCAATATCACTCCAGGAATGTCTCGAGTCCTTGCGAGAGGAGAAGCGCGTCATGGAGGAGACTTGAATTGATTGCGAAAAGGAAGAGAGATAGAGAGAAGAACGGAACACTAACGATTTCTTTTGCATTGTCGCGATTTATTGACAAGAATTCTCTTTAACGGAATTGCCTGTTTAGATAAGAATTTTGTGCATCTTATACAAAATTAATCTTATTTATACACTGATAAAAATGGTTTGGTTGAATTAAATAGTAGAATTCTAGTGGAAAAGGGACGAATCAGAATTTTTTGATTAAATCTACTAAAATTCTAGTTGAAATAACAAGAATTCTGATTGATATAATTATTCTGATAAAAGGAAGAATTCTAATAGATTTTACTAGAAATATTGTATCAATCAGAATTCCGATTATCTCAATTAGAATTCTAATAAATTTAACCAGAAAATTCTGATTCGCCCATTTTCAACCAGAATTTTTTTTCAGTGTAAAGAGGCTCTTTGTAGTTTATATTATAAAGTGAGAAGATATATTTCATGTTTACTATATAATAAAAAAAAGCATAAATGATTATTTTTATTTTTATATAAAAATTACAAAATTGATTCACATTACAGCTACAAAAAGCTTCAAAGTATGTGCTAATACTTACCTACATAGATCAGAATTTTAATTTTGAACATATTAGGTGTGGGAAAAAGTTCGTGGCGTTTTTTTAATGCCATCTAACGGGAAAAACGCCATGAACTTTTTCCCATACTTTGCATCATGAAGGATACATTTTATATTTGCTGATAGCAAAAAGACAAATATGAATGGCTATTTTTATTTATATATAAAAATTAATTAATATTAGAGTTGAGTATATAAGATTTGAAGTATAGTGCACTAATGGTATGTGGATATCAGCATTTTATAATTTATATGAATCGTATCTATTACAATATCTATATTATAGAGCACTATATTATTATATAGTTCAAGATTACTGATTGAATTATTATGAGATAGAGAATTATTTCATATTTATGATACGACATTATCGTGTGACTGACGAAAACGCGATACGTAGCACAATGAAACTCATTGCCATAACGAAATGCTAACATATGCATTCGCACGTAGTTGATATCAAATTTTTTGAATTTGCAAAGAAATCTACGTCTTTCTCAGTTAATGGAATGTTGCAAATATACACCAGGGGAAGCAACTTAAAACTTGTTCTTATGCGTTTTAATTTCCAAGTAATGTTCTTTTTTATTACATTTTTTGTAACATGTCTTGACTACTGAGAGATGCATAAGTTCCAATAGCAAATAAATATTTGCAGATCTCTCTCTCTCTCTCTCTCTCTCTCTTTCTCTCTCTCTCTCTCTCTCTCTCTCTCTCTCTCTCTCTCTCTATCTCT
>NW_017259556.1:711064-717013 GCF_001594045.1 Atta colombica
CCCCCCCCTCCCCTCCCTCCCTCCCAATACCAAAATAAATGTATAAAATTATTTAAATGATTACAAATCAAAAGTAGATCGATAAAAAGTAAATCACTAGAAATAACTATTTTCGGTCAAAGCGAATTTCAGTAGTACTTAGTAATACTAAATGTAAATTTTTTGTAAATATATTATTTCAATTTTGTAAACTGCGCGCTGGATAACGTTTATCGAACTTGAAACGCAATTGCAAACTAAAACTGAAATCAATAATTTCAAATTAGATTGCAATTATCTATTTTAATGATGAAGCTAATAAAAAGCTCTTAAAAAGTTATTTAAAATTATTTAAATATGTAAATTTAGATAATATATTTTTTTATAAACAAACCATCTTTAAGAAAATTCCTAATCAGATTTTTTTTTTAATTGTTACAAATGATCGATAAGTATTTATTAATATGAGAAAAATTTCATGAAATATCGCACTTAATATATTACGATCGCATTAAAAGAATAATAATTCCTGGCCAGTTCCTTTTAGCTAAATTTCTTTTATGATTCATCTTTTCTCTTCTTTTCTCCAACATGAAGAGAAAAGAAAGAAAAATGAACTTTATCAGAAGTTCAGCTAAAAAGGACAGGCTTAATATAATCGAATGATCTCAAAATGCAGATAATTTCCGTTCACGATTTCACGCAACAGGATTTTTTACGACACAAATAGCAAGTCTGTTCGTGTAACTGCTCTAGCCACAAATTGGAAAAAAATTCTCAGTTTATCTAATTTGATAAGCGACGCTACAGTAAGTAATGTCGCAGCAATTAAAGCGAATGACATTAATTTAAAATGAATAATCGTAATTAATTTCATTAAATGAATGATCATAATTCGATGAGATTACATTCAACGGGGGCGTCAAGTTTACCGGCACTGCACGATAGAAAAGTGAGGCTCGTAATGCGATTGGATAACAATTCCACGTATTGGATTTCAGTTCAACAACTTTTGCAGGATTGCGACTGCCGATTTCTTCGTGGCATGATTGAATTTATCCTTAACGCTCACAATCTTTACAAATTATTTTTTTTTATTATAAATCGATAGTTAAATGTAATACGAGTAATTATCAATTATTTAATATTAAAAATTGAAAAAATTTTAACTGGCAAACTGTAATTAAGGAAAGATAAACTCTTAGAAAAATGTACGTAGTCACAATAATGATCTTCTCGTATGCAAAATATTGCGGAAATAATTTGAGAAATTGACATTTATTGAGAAATGGTTGTCGAAACAGTTTCGTACAATTTTCCGATTATATTCTTCAAAAAACTTTGTATCAATGCGTTAGCATATGATGAGTCTTCAAGTTCATTCATTTTTCAGTCTTTTCCGCACCAGTCGTTGACATTCATGGGGAAAGTTCATGCGATGAAATCACGCATAAATTCACCTGCGGTAAGTGCGAGGGCGGATACGTGATAATAGGCATTAACGCGATAACTTCTCTCTAGAGGGAAGACCTTCGTGCGCCAATTTATGTAATAAAAAATATGTATGTGTGCCAGTTAAGTCGTGGCTTCTAATCTGACATCTCTTCTACAGCAACGACTGTCCGCCCCGGCGCATTTACCTTTTTTTTCTTTTCCATCACCTCCCTCGCCACTTACCATTATCATGACTTAACGACTCTTACGATAGATCGCTCCACGTGTATTCGATATTCTTCACCTGTCCTCTTGAACGGTAATCGAATACGACGTCGCCGGACCGATTCATCTCACGCTGCGACGTAGACGATCATAATGCTACGTCGCAAAAAATTAAACAGTTTAAAGAATATATACAGGAAAATCAGCGCAAACTTTTGTCAATTCGTCGATCTCCTCTGTTGAACGCAAGATTCTTTCATTCAATAATTGATCAAATCTTAAGAACTGCAAAATTGCAAATTTTGCAAATTTGTATGAATATTATTAAGTATTAAGATTCATTTCAACCAAAAGTAGGATTCTTTCTCTTATTTGATTTTTATCTAATTTCCACTTATAATTGTTTGTCACATGTCTCCTTGTGAAATGACGTTCTCTTATTACTGTTACTGGTTATTGTTGACAAGTATTTCCATGACACATGCTTGGTAAGACGAAAAGTCGGGAAGCTGGGATATTATTAAGCATCGAGATCCGTTTCGATTAAAAATAGGACTCTTTCTTTTGTTTGTTTTTTTCTTATCGATTTAATTTCCATTTATAATTGATCGGTCTGCAAAATCTCTCAGCTTGAACTTGCGCGCTGTTTTTTATTTTATATGTTTTATACCAAAGGATATACATATTTGATTATTTTCTTGCGATAATCAAATCTTCTGCGAACTTCTGGAATTTATGAAAGTTCAAAATAGAGTCCTATCTCTTCGACCTTTATATTGAAAAGGACATCACATTTTGTAAATGTCTCGACACTGATATTAAAGCCCAAATTGGCTTATGACCTACATACTGTTTTTTGTATACAAAAAATTATTAAAATCGGAAAAAACAGTAATATGATTAAACTCTTTGAAATATGAATATCGTTAAAACATTTATCCTTAGTGAGATTACAGAATATAATTCTCAATTAAGCTTGCATTTCGCATTCGCGATATTAAATTACGGTTTCCTCAGGAAATATTTAAATTATAAAATCGATAAGATAGAAGATTTTCCAAATTGCAATTAAATTACAATTATCTATTATATAGAAGTATTATATAGAAATATTATATAGTCGCGTGTCCATCGTTCAATAGATACTAATTACGTTCGAATGCTATGTGTGTCAAGGACATACGCCAGGTTCATTCAAATGAATCCCAGAATGCACGCAGGACAGACGTCGAAAGATGGAAATTGAATCCAATAATGTGTGATACCGAGAACCTGGCACGAGTTTCTCTTTTCGTGTACGAAGCTATTAAAAGTCGACAATTGCAGCGCTTCAAGTTCCCTTTCCATTTTGCGATAGTAATTAAGCTCCACTGAAATTCTTCATCACAAAGCTACTTAATCCCGCGGGATAATAAATAACAATCTGTTATTTCAATTTGTCGGCAGAAACAATAGACACGCTATCACTCGAAAATTGCGTTTGTGTGTTCACGATCAACTCGAGTCAGTACATGACTTATTTCAATTATTGTGCGTTATGCGAATAATACGTTGAAATACTCATTTGATAAAATGACACAACACAAAAAACAAAGAAAATAAATTTAAATGTTTTGAATTTAAAATTTTGTAATTGTAATTTTAAAATGCATCTTTGATGTAATAAATGATGTAAAGGAATAAAAGTATATAATATGCATTTTTTTCTTTATTTTCCCGTTTTTCTTTTTTACAAGCAACTAAACAATGACAATTTTTAATCATATCGATATTGTAGCAAATGAACGATATTGCTTTCTGTGTCATTTATATATACAGAACGAACGGTTTTGTTAGGGAATCTAAATATTCATAACTAGATATAGGTCTAAAAATAATTTTGTCATTTAAATAATTACATAGGACGCTTAAACTACTTAGAATTTTTTGTAATATTATTATCAATACTCATTAAAACTTTTTACAGTATTATTAATAATATTTCAACGAATGTTTTTATAATTATTTTATTAATGCAACAAAAAATATGTTCAGGTTTGTATCTAGTTAAATTTTTAAGTACTTCAGCAAAACCATTCTTTCTGTGTATATTATGCAAAATTTGAACACAAATCATATCATCATGTTAAAACACTTAACACGAATTTTAATTGATAATATCTTTTTTTAAATTGTAGTATTAATTTATATAAAAGTTATAATATTAATGTAAAACGAAAATTAGATTTCACAGTTGGTTGCTCAAAGGTTAAAATAATTGATTTTAAGCGGAATCCTTTTAGCTACTGAAAGTCCTTCTGACATCTCGCAATTGTGAACGCTAAAAATCACGGCAGATCAATCAGTCATTTAAATCCCGCCGTTTCAAACCCCTTTGAACTTTTTAACGCATTTCGCCTCTCATGACATTTTTACACATCAAACGGTCATGCTGCACAACGAGCGACTCGAAAATTTCGACTAAAGAATTTTGATAGATTTTGATAGATATTGACATGGTCAAAATCAATAGGAAACTTCAAGAACATTTATTCATTTTTCTATTTCGCCTAAAATGAAAAATTGCGACAAATACAATTGAGTGTAGCACATAAATATTTGTTAATATTAAAATATGATAGGAAAAGTATACAAAATTATTAAATATATTAATATAACATTATTAATAATATTTTCAGCAATACATTGAGCATTTCTTATATAACGCATATGTACATACATAATTATTCATTTTTCTGCCGCTTCTACTTGTCATAACGGGTGATTTTTTATTTTCGGCGAAACACATTTACCACAAATAGATACACTGAGAAAAGATATTTGTGACTATAATTGTAAAATAACTATTTTTTCCGAAATTCGAGGCTTTATTGTAAAAAACTGGTTATACATTTATGATTCAAAGTATTGTCCATCGCTGGCCACTACTTTCTCCCATCTTTCGAGTAGCGTACGAATCCCGCGTCGAAAAAATTGGTCATCTTTTGAGGCTATCCACGAATCGATCCAATTTTTTACTTCTTCATAAGACCGGAAGTGCTGGTCAGCCAGGCCGTTGATCGAAACAAGTTAGAGGGAGCAACGTCTGGAGAATACGGCGGATGGGGTAGGGACTTCCCATTTCAACGTTTCCAAGTATGTCTTGACCACTTTCGCAACATGGGGTCGAGTATTATCATGCTGCAGAATCACTTTATCGTGTCTCTCGTTGTATTGTGGCCGTTTGTCTTTCAATGCTCGGCTCAAACGCATCAATTGCGTTCGATACCGATCGCCTGTGATTGTTTCAGTCGGTTTTAACAGTTCATAATATACTACGCCGAGCTGGTCTCACCAAATACAGAGCATGACCTTGGACGTCAAAATCACCGTTCTTGAAGCGTTGAAACTACTCACGACACGTTCTTTCACTAATAACGGCCTCATCATAAGTATTTGAGAGCATTCGATGAGCCTTAACCGCAGATTTCTTCATATTGAAGCAAAAAATTAAAACCTCCCGCAAATGACGAGAATTTGGCTCATAAATTGACATTTTCAATCGAGAATAACTTTATGATGCAGACACAAATCGACTAATGTTTCTATGGGGTTATGTTGACAGATGCCCAAGTTTATTGTATGACGTCTATGATCTATTTATTTTGACCATCACTTACCGCTAAAGCCTATAGGAAAACGGCGGAAGCAAAGTTGTACACCTAATATGATTAAAATTATTACTGTAACATTATAGGAGTTTCATTTCACACACACACACACACACACACACACACACACACACACACACACACACACACAGAGAGAGAGAGGATGTGTCAGAACTAACGTACCATCAGTTACCATCGTATTCTACATGAAATTCTAAGATGAAAAACTCTACGAAAAAGTGATTTGATGAATAGAATTTGAATAGTGAGATATTGAAGTTGACGAATGGGTGCGCATGGAATTCGTGCGGTCAGGATCACAACTGAAACTGACACGAGACACTTCAAACACTTGCATCGTGCCAAAGCGTTTCAAAAATTGTCATTACTCTATGCATTTAATTTAATTTAGATAATTTAAAAATTGTTTGAAATACATCAACTTGTTTTATTTGAAAATTGTTTAAAGCATCCGCAAATTATTTAAAAATAATAAAAATTGTTTATAAAACGTTAATATTGTTGAATATTAAAGAGGTTTAATAAATTTCAAAATAATGTAAGCATTGTTACAATTATTTAAAAAAGTTTATTATTGTTTTATTATAATAAAACGATTTTAATATTTAATATATAATTTTCAATATTTTTTAATAATATA
>NW_017259556.1:717113-719404 GCF_001594045.1 Atta colombica
TTTTTTATTACTATTTTAAGATATTTTAAATAATTTTTAGTTTCTGAAAGTATTTGTATGTTATTTTGATCAATTTTTAGGTTTTTATAACAATAAGATTTTTTAAGCAATTTTAAGATTGTATTGAATATTTTTGAAATTTTTAAAACAAATTGCAGAATTTTGAAACACTTTTTACATTCTTATGAATTATTTAAACAATTATGAATTATTAAAATTTTTTTTTATTTTTAAAGCAATAATATATAATTATAATTGGCTACATAATTTCGATATTTGTTAAAAAACAATATTAACGTTTTATAAATAATTTTTGTTGTTTTTAAATAATTTGCGGATGTTTTAAACAATTTTCAAATTTTTAAAACAAAAGTACAACAATTGATGCAATTTACATAATTTTTAACTAATTAGTTAAATTAAATGCAAAGAATAATAAAAAAGACTTTGACACGATCCAAGTGTATGAAGTGTCTCGCGCCAGTTTCGGTTGTGCTGATCCTGGCCGCAAATTTCACACGCGCTCATTCGTCAACTTCAATATCTCACTATTCAAATTCTATTCATTGAATCGCTTTTTGGTAGAGAGCTTTTCGTCTTAGAATTTCATGGAAAATATGTTGGTAATTAGGGATATGGGAAATCCTCTAATTTTCATTTTTATGTAAAAATGAATTTTTATTGCAAAAATAAAAAGAAGTACAACCTCCAATGATCTTGATCTCGATAAATTCAGGACATGATTTTGAACAACATTCAAGAGATTTTAGTCGTCGATCAGGCACCTTACGTAATGCTAATGCCGGCGGTACTGTAACATTCGAGCCTTATAACTCGAGAAGTACACGTATTTAATGAAGATATATTTTATTATATTGTAGTGTTATGTTGTAGTATATTGTAGTGTTTCGGAAAGTTCTCTCGAGATGATCTACAAGAATGTATAATAAAAAGTAGAGTGTACCATTTAAGAAATTTAAGGTAACTTTCACGTTACCTTCAAGCAATTATTCAAGGTGAAACTAATGACACACTCTTATGTCCCCTTTAAAGCATACAACTTTTGTCTGAAATATTTTTTTCTAAGATCAAAAATAAAAAAGTTATTTGAGATGGAACATTAAAATGGGACATCCTGTATATATACACATACATAGAATAGACTGAATGTCTGTATATAGTCGAATATCTCATAAATAAAACATTTTTGAAAAAATACATAGTTGTAATGTTTGAACAATGCATCAAACAGTAAGACTTATTTGATCTTGCGTGTAAGCATGGAAGAACTCTCAAGATCAATTTTAAAATTTGGAAGCTCCCACTTTATATTTAATATTCTTGACATCGATCTTTTTAAAATATCTACAATGAAACTTCTTTTGATTAAGTCTTTTTTTTATTAAGTCCTTTTCGAGTGCGTTTGAGAAGATGCTATTCACGCTATGAATGTAAATGCTACTAATGCTGTTCGTGAAGTCAATAGCGCGAGCAATAGTATTAACAAGCTCCATAAACGACTCTAACGTAGTATTAGTTGTTTAATATTCGTTGAACAACAAGGATAAATGCATCATGCGATTCATGCGTGGAACGGAATGCTCCCTTAGTAACATTTAACTAGAGAAATTTAATATTCGAAGTTAAGTTAATGTAGGGGATTCTGTTTTCAACCATCGACCAAATTTTTTTCTATAATAATTTAAATTTTTAGAATATTACGTAACATGAATTTTTAATTTTTTCGTAGTGGACAGAAAGAAACGATTCCAATCTCAATTGCAATCTCTATAATGATTTGCCGCTAGAGCAGTGAACGATATAAACTAGATCAAAAAAATTAATAGTTACATTGAGTAAATTAATCAGATAAAAGAAGGAATCTTTGAATATCTATTGTTGATTTGAGAAAAAAAGTGTCTACGACCAATTAGGATCTTAGGCATCTGCAGTGGAATACCCCGCAATAATAACTTCTTTTCGCACATGGGAATTAAAAATCACTAGTAACAAGATGTCTTCGACCTTCTACACATTTGTGATGAAATCGAATACACAAGTTGAACTGCAGAAACTTTTTGAAAATTTTTGAACATTTTTGAAAAAAATATTTCATACATACAAGTTGTAGAATTTAAACAATTCATCAAATGATAATACTTATTTGTTTTCGAATATAAGTATAGAGGAGTCTCAAGTTTAACTTTAAATTTTATGTATATATATATATATAGGATAAAGCGTGGAAATCGTGGTACAACCGATAAGAGAGTGATTCTACATGAAAAAAT
>NW_017259556.1:719504-725808 GCF_001594045.1 Atta colombica
GAATTTCTAAAAAAAGAGAACTTCAAGGCTGAATTGCCCATACCAAACATGAAGAAGTTTATATGAATATATTAGGTGTACAACTTTGCTTTCGCCGTTTTTTTTCCGAAATTCGAGGATTTATTGTAAAAACCTGGTTATACATTTATGATTCAAAGTATTGTCCATCGCTGGCCACTACTTTCTCCCATCTTTCGGGTAGCGTACGAATCCCGCGTCGAAAAAACTGGTCATCTTTTGAAGCTATCCACGAATCGATCCAATTTTTTACTTCTTCATAAGACCGGAAGTGCTGGTCACCCAGACCGTGTGCCATTGATCGAAACAAGTGATAGTCATCATCACAGAGAGCAACGTCTGGAGAATACGGCGGGTGGGGTAGGACTTCCCATTTCGTTTCCAGTATGTCTTGACCACTTTCGCAACATGGGGTCGAGCATTGTCATGCTGCCAAATCACTTTATCGTGTCTCTCGTTGTATTGCGGCCGTTTGTCTTTCAATGCTCGGCTCAAACGCATCAATTGCGTTCGATACCGATCGCCTGTGATTGTTTCGGTTTTAACTGTTCATAATACACTACGCCGAGCTGGTCCCACCAAATACAGAGCATGACGTTGGAGCCGTGAATATTCGGTGTGGCCGGGAACTCCCCATGATTTTCTGGGATTATCGTAATGAACCCATTTTTCGTCCCCAGTCACAATGCGATGCAGAAATCCCTTCCGTCTTTGCCTTTCAAAGCTGTTCACAAGCAAACAAACGCCATTTAATATCTCTCGGCTTCAATTCGTACGGCACCCAATTTCCTTGCTTCTGAATCATTCCCATGGCTTTGAGGCGTTTTGAAATGGCTTGTTGAGTCACTCCCAATGATCGTGCCAATTCTTCTTGATTTTGACACGAGTCTTGCTCAAGTAATGCCTCCAATTCTGCATCTTCGAAAACCTTCTCTCTTCCACCGCTATGCCGGTCTTCGACGTCAAAATCACCGTTCTTGAAGCGTTGAAACCACTCACGACACGTTCTTTCACTAATAGCGGCCTCACCATAAGTATTTGAGAGCATTCGATGAGCCTCAGCCGCAGATTTCTTCATATTGAAGCAAAAAATTAAAACCTCCCGCAAATGACAAGAATTTGATTTATAAACTGACATTTTCAATCGAGAATAACTTTATGATGCAGACACAAATCGACTAATGTTTCTATGGGGTTATGTTGAAAGATGCTCAAGTTTATTGTATGACGTCTATGATCTATTTATTTCGACCACCACTTACCGCTAAAGCCGTCTATAGGAAAACGGCGGAAGCAAAGTTGTACACCTAATATGTTTGTAAACTGTTACTAAAATGTGTTTGTATTAATAGAGAAAAATAAAATAGTAATATTTGTTATTATTTAATATTTATTTTTAATTTTTAATTAAGTATAACAAATGTTTGAAATGTCTTCTATTTCATTACACGTTTATGTCAGATCATGGACTGTCACATAATTCTTTCAAAGATCCCGAAGAAGCAATTACGAATGATGTCACAAACACCAAAGCTGCGTATCTTTATTGGTATATCTTTATTGGCAATTGGAACTTTATAAACTAATCATAAGGATTTTAAGTATCCTCGCAGATAAAAATCTAGAGAATTTAAATCGGGAGATCGTGCAGGCCATGCAACTGATCCTGTAAATATTTTGAGGTATATCTCATGACATATATATCTCATATATATGTCAGTAAGAGTGGATTTACAGATAAGAGAAAGTAATTGTATGCAGCAGGTTATAATTATGCACATTTTGGTTTAACACTTTTCGATTAATGGAACCGCTATCGCGGCGAAATTTCTACACGGAAAAAAACTTGGTCCTTGTAACTAAATTTTGGTTACAACAATCGATATTTTCAGTTTTCTTGAGACCAGATAAAAACTTGATTGTAAGAACAGAAAAATTTTTATAAAAGGTTTCCGTTACTCAGGCAATTGTTTTCAGTTATCTCGAATCTTAATGCTTTGTAAAAATCTAGTTTGTGTCAACCATAATTAGGTTATAATATCAAATGTTTTAGTAATGAGGAAAAGATGTTCTGCTATTCTGATCATTCACTGTCATTTGTAATAACTATAGTATGCTCGCATTATTGGTGTTTTAATTGTTGGAAATAAGTTTTTCGATCACCTTTGCAATTAATTCCGTTTTTCAAACCAATAATTTTGCTTATTTAAAGGAAGTTTCGGTAGAGCTAGACATGTTCGTAATTTATACATCTTATGGATGATGCATTTTATGTGCTTTTTGATATGAACTTAAAATATTGACAAAACAATATACATTGCTCAATTGCGTCAATTACAAAATTTTATAAAAATTTTATAAAAATTAACCTATGAAAAATGTTATAGAAAAATTAACAAATTATATTATTATCAAATTACAATATGCGATCGTTTAGTTTGTGTTTCTTGATTATATGATTTTATCAATTTTATATTTGCAATTGCATCACTTACTTTCAAATATATCCAAACATAATAAATAAATGTCTAACTCTCTCTTTAAAATAACTTTTGATTTTTTTATATAACTTTAAATTACTTTTTCTGAAGTCCAAATATTGGGTTGTCCGGAAAGTTCGTGCCGATTTTGAAGGAAAATGAAACGCAGAAGATTTAAATTTTAGTATACATTTATTAAATTATATAAGTGCCATTCTGTTCTACAACCTTTCTCCATCTTTCAGGCAACTTGAAAATTCCGTCCTTTCAGAATCTCTCAGGTTTTTCAGCGAAAAACTTTTCTAAGTATTGTAATTTTTTATCTCGACCAAAGAGTTGAAGCTTTTTCCATTAAGGGAATTTTGTAATGATCGAAATAGGTGGAAATCAGAGGGCGTGAGGTCTGGTGAATATGGTGGATGGGGTAGAACATTCCAACAACTTTTGTCGAGTTATCAAAGACACATGAGGCCGCGCATTGTCCTCATGAAACGCGACACCCTTCCGATTCGCTATTTCTGGACGTTTTTGTTCAATTACTGTCTTCAATTCGTCTAATTGGGAACAATACTTCTCTGAATTTATCTCGTTGTTTGGTAAAAGCTCATAATACAGGATCCCTTTCCAATCCCACCAGACACAGAGCATGAGCTTCTTTGGAAGAGGGGCTTTTGGGGTGGCTAAAGGTGGTTCATTCCGCTTTCCTCAAGATCTTTTTCGCTCAACATTAACATTGTAAATGATTCATTTTTCATCCCACTACTTGCTTAAAAAATGGTATCTCCTCGTTGCGTTTATAAAGCGAGTCGCAAATGGAAATGCGATCCATCAGATTTTTCTCCGTTAAATCATGGGGAATCCATACTTCAAAACGGTTTATGTAGCCAAGCTTCACAAAATGCTCGTGGATAGTGGATTTTTTTTTGACATATTCAACATTTCTGCTAATTTACATGTCGTAGCGTGAGTTATTCTCGATCAGTGTTAATCTGATCTTCATCTGGAGGGCCTACCCGAACGTTCTTCAAGGTTGAAATCACCAGCTTTAAACCTAGCAAACTTCTGCACAGTTCTTTCAGCTACAGTACCTTCGCTATAAACAGCGCATATCTTGTTTGCCGCTTGTGTGGCATTTTTGCCTTTCCAGTAAAAGAAAAACCTAAAATGTACTTTGTTTTCTTCCATTTTCAAAGGCGTATAAAACTGACAAAAATTAACGTATCGCAACCAAATTTTTTTCCAAGTATGCCTGAAGTACCGTCTTTTACGATATGTACGCATGTCATTTGTTTTCAATCGTTCTGATATTATATATTCAGACCTGTCCTTACGCCACCTACCAAAAATCGACAGAAACTTTTCGGACAACCCAATATTATAATTTTCTCGACATTTCAATTATTTCATAATTTCGATATATTTTATAATAAATTAGTGAACCAATGAAATGTAACCAACGTAGATGTCCTATGTTATTATCGTTGGATGAGGCACAAGCTGCTATCAAGCGCAAAAATTGCTGAATTTATTCCAGATTTTTTCGTTTTGTAGTAACAGAGATCATTTCTTGTCACAATTCACTATACCTCGCTTCGCGCTCACTGTGCAGGTAATCGAATGGCTAACTACGATGGCAGCATACTTGAGAAAAATTTCGGTTTCTCTAATCGAAAGCATTTGTTAATGTAAACTACACTTCACTTAGTGAGAACAGCTACATGTTATTCTAATTGAAACTCTACTAACTGAATATCTTTGCCTGCTACAGCCGACTTTTTTTTTTCGTATAGGCTAGACATAATTCTTTTCAGATAATCATAAGTTATAAAATTTGAAAATGTAGTTAACGGCAAAAGTGAGAAAAAGTGAAATTACATATTTTGATAATAATTTTAACATCTAGAAAATAAGAGAGAGATGATAAATCCATGGATAACTTACTAGTACATTATTATGTGTGTCTTTTGAGATATTGTTCATTAAATTAAGTTAAAAAGTCTTTGAGTAATTTTTTTTATCAAATCAATTCGCGGTGGGAAATTGCGCACATTGATAATTCAAAGTTTCTTCCCAATGAAAAACGTACTATTCGCGAAGAATTCAGAAGGTATGAAATTCTGTCTAGTTGACAAACTAAAACATGATATTATTGTTGTAATTTCGTATAAATGTAACACATGATGTCATATAACAGCCCAAGGAAGACACCAAGAGAGAAAATTAAAATGACGTATTTTGATGTCAAAATTATGATTTTTGAGTACAAAATTTAATTATTTATTGACCTTAAACATCAGAATAAAGTCATTTCAATTTTTTGTTGATTTTTTGTGTGTTCTTTACATTATAGTGCGAAATAACATTGAAATTATGTTACTTTTAGTTAGTTTGTATCGGCTGGATAGTTTCAATTCTGCCTATGTTCTGAATGAAGAATGCTGCAATAGAGCTAATAATGAAAATTATATATGCGGATTTGTTTAAATAATTAAATTTTCATTTTTTATATTATTTTTTCAAAGTTTATATTAATTTTGTATTACATTAGTATAAATTTTAGTATATATTTTTAGTATATATATATATATAATATACATTTTTTAATTTTTTTATCAACTCTCCATGAAACATTTTCCATTAACTATTTATTTTATTAATTTTACGTTAATTTCTTACGATTTTGGCTTTGCGCATAATTATTTGATGCGCGAAAAATTTTTTCGCTTTTGCTTTTTTGCCAAATACAACATTATCAAATAAAAATTATTTAATATAAAAAATTATTCAATATAACAATGCATATAATTAGAAGAATGTTTATACCTTGTATTTTCGTATATATATTGACTTCAACTTCAAAAATCAGATCACAGCAATAATTTCACCTTAAGTGCGCACAATTTCCCACAATTTCATTTCATTTTCCCTTGTATATTCATATGAACTTTTTTTCATGCTTTGTGTAAAAAGCTCGGCCCCAAAGTTTGTTACTTTATTTTAGTTACACCCTATACACACACACACACACACACACACGCGCGCGCGCGCGCACACACGCACGCACGCACATATATATACAATATATATGTGTATTATATGTATACACAATCCTATATATACAATATACAATATATATATATGTGTGTGTGTGTGTGTGTGTGTGTGTGTGTGTGTGTGTGTGTACAAAACCTTATATACAGGATGTTCTATTTTAATGTCCCACTCCAAATAACTTTTTTATTTTTAGTTTTAGAAAAAAATGTTTCAAACAAAAAGTTGTATTGACTTTGAGGAGACATAAGATGTTTCTCTTATTTTTCATTTTTGCAATATAAATTACATTTCTACATAAAAATAAAAATAAGAGATATAATCTCTAATGGCCTTGATTTTGACAAAATGGATGTTATCCAGGTTTCTAACATCCATGATATTTTAGCCGTCAGTCGGACAATAGATAATGGATAATGAATAGTTGGCAGTGCTATAGCTTGCAAGCCTTATAACTCGTAAAATACTTAATAAAAACATAATTATAGTGTTTAATTATAGTTTTGTTTGAAAAGCTCTCGAGATTATCTACAAGAATGTGCAATAAAAAAGTCGGGGGTTTCATTTAAGAAATTGAAGGTAATCTTCACACCTTCAAGCAACTATTCAAGGTCAAACTAATGACACCATCTTATGTCCCCCTCAAAACCATACAACTTTTGTCTGAAACATTGTTTTCTAAGATCAAAAATAAGAAAGTTATTGTATTTGGAGTAGGACATTAAAATGGGACTCTGCATATATATATATATATA
>NW_017259556.1:726144-732032 GCF_001594045.1 Atta colombica
ATATTCTATTGGACAAAACTCAGTCCTTTTTTAATATCCATAATAATATTATATATTTTTAATATTTTTTTTAATATATAAAAAAGAATATATCTTTGCTCAAAAAGATTTAAGTAAAAAAATAATATTTTTTGTAGATTTTGATCTCCTGAATATGATAAAATTATTAAAAAATTTGTGGCATGTGGGAAACACTTTGAAAAATAAACAAGAATATTGAAATTTCTTTAAACATATCATATTTATGCTTAATTTTCAAAGTGTTTACCTATCGATTCCGAATTTTTTATTAACGTTATCGTATTCAGGAAGTCAAAATCTATAAAAAACGCTATTCCTTTTATTTTTTACTTGTATCTTTTTGAACAGAAATCGACTTCTTTTTAATATCCTTCTTTATGCAACATGAGCTTATAGCTCAATAAATTTCAAGCAAATTAAAAAAAAAAAAATTTAATTGGTTAAGAATTAGAGCGTCAGTCGAATTTTGTCCATAAAAGTGCTTTTCCGCCTACTCATGTCTCAGTAGCACGAGTTAAAATTGTTCAAAAAATCTGAGAAAAATCTAGTCACTTTCCGAGATATTGGATCACTTTAAGGAGTGTCCAGATCAAATTTCAAAAATTGTTAAAATAACCATCTTAATATGTATATGTACATATATATATATGTGTGTGTGTGTGTGTGTGTGTGTGTGTGTGTGTGTGTGTGTGTGTGTGTGTGTGTGTGTGTGTGTGTGTGTATATCTTCTAAAATATAATAATAATAATAATTTTATTATTCATTACAGTCGTTTTCGATGACAACTGCAGATTTTTTATATAACTGTAAATATAATTATTATTACTAACATTAATACTATATAGCAGTAATAATTATACTGTTAGATCGAAGAAGTAATGAAGAATTAAAAAAACCTTATCTCTTAAGTTGAAATTATTTTGTTATTTTTAACCCCTATATATCCCACGCACGCACGCATGCACGCACACACACGCACGTGCACACCCGCACACACGCGGGCATATATATATATATATATGTATATAAGATGTAAATTAATATTTCTGCAATTAGTTTCAAAGTAAATATTTATATTAACATCTATATATATATATATATATATATCTATATACACTTAGTAAATACAATAATAAACTAAATTTGAATTAAATTTAAACATTCTCTTGAGTATTAAATTGTTTAAGTTCATTTTACTTAAATTAACGATTAACATATTGAGAAGTAATGGTAATAGTAAAATTGGAAATGATGGAAAAAAAACTCAAATTCGATATAATTTGACATTATGAATTTGTAACAATTATGTATTAAGAAGGAATTTCCAATCATAATTATTTTACTACCCAATTACTTATAATCACAAATATTATACCAAACAAAACATTTTTTTTTAATATACCACGCAAAAGACAGTTGATTCATCGAAATGAATGAATCAGGATCGATTAGAATTTGCGAGACCTCGACAATCTCGGTTGACTTACTTTTGCATTATATCTCTCAAAAATCGCCACGTACAAAAAAGTAGTGAATACATCACTACACATACAATAGGATAGGTTCTTACCGGTGACAATGACTTCGGCAAGTTGGCGGAAATCACGATGAATAGTCGGTGGATTCATAAGACCTCAACTCACATTCGTCGCTCATGTGACACGACCTACGTACACGATGCACGCGCACGCGTTTACACTCGCGCGTGTAAATTCGTGTTCACAAAACTTTGGACATCCGCCAGAAAGGATATTTAAAATTCTCTACAGTCTTCAAGCATCCGTTAGATTCTTTTTTCTGCAGATGGTTTGCAACGATGACCATCATCCGTGATTATATTGTTGTATTATTTAGGACACTCATTGGCTACATAACTAAACAATTGTCATTTTTTAATTGAAAAAACTTATAGAAAAAAACGGCAACATAAAATGGCAAGAAAACACATAGGAATTTTAAAAGAACATACAATTTTTGTTTCTTTAAAATTAATTATTACATTAAAATTGCATTTAAAATTAATATTATAATATTTTAATAATTCAAAATATTAAAACTGATTTCTTTTGGAAATTCTTTTGTTTTATAGTTGAGTCGATATGTAGGGATCAATAAGATAAATAAATAATTATATAAGTTTTGTCTATAAAATATGTCACTATCTCCTTAAATTGATTAAACATTCCACAATATAACGAAAAAAGAAATTTAAAAAATAGTTTTATCAAAGAATAATATTTATTTTTATAACAATTTTATTTTGTTAATTTTCTTTTGGCTTTTATTATCTCCTCTATAAGAAACTGCAATAAATTGAGAGTGTTTTATATTTATAGCCGGGCTATATATATATTCTAACAAGTGTCCAGCAGTCGCTTAATCAGAAACATTATACATATATATTCTTCTCATTTAGTAATCCAGGTTTAAAAATTCACATGTATTCATTAATTTGTTCTCCACAATTTAATATCGGTATTAATAAATATGTGAAACTGAAAGTATCAAGTCATAATTTCGATTCAAAATTTCAAAATGGAGGTTGGTGAAAAATAGTTCAACGATTAAACAATCAATGATCGTCGAATATACGCAGATCACAAAATGCGATGTTTGGCGTCATCGCGGCGCCAAACATCGCATTTTTATATCAAGAGAATCCTCTGGCGAGAAAAATAAGATATCGTACGGGTCATAAATATTGCAAAAATATTATGTCATCATGTGGATCTATTTTTAATTTTAGTTAAGTACTCATGAGATTGTTCCATTCCACGTGACAACCATGCGTTTCAATAATCATCTCTCGGCGATGGACTTTGGACAGATAAATCGTCAAACTCGTCACTGTCCGAATAATTCGCATATTTTTGCGAGCAAATTTTATATTCTAGAAAACAAGTCCACGCGAATTCGTGGGATGGCACACGCGTTTCGAAGAATAAAGTTCAGTCAAACACGTCAATTTCCTAGTCTTCAAATACACGTCGGCACATCAAGTTGCTTACTCTGAGTTTAAGAAAAATTCAGAGCATAGTAAAGGATACTTCTGGATACTTTCTTTCTGGAAAATAAACTTGAATAAGGAAAGTGACAACTTTCAGATTTATTAAGTATTTGAAAAATGTTTTTCTAACATATGTAGTATTCAAAATGTTGATGAAATGACTTGTTCGTTTGTGCACTGGAAAAGGAACATAAAATTACATTAATAATATGTGTAAAAATTACATAATTTATAGTAAATGTATAAAATTATGCGTTTTTATAAAAATTTTTATAAAAATTAGTACAATACTTTTATCTCTAAATGTGTAAATATATCTTTATATTAGATAAAAAATAATAACAACAATGTATTTTACAGTTTTTATGTAAAAATGAAATTTTTGCAATATTATAAATATAAAATATAATATCACACACACGCACGCACATATTAGCATTTTTGTGCACATTGTAGTTTTGAAAAATTGTATGCTTGTTGAATTATTATATAAATATTATACAAACTTAACTTTATTTCTTTTGCGAATTGTTTAATTATTAAAGAAAAGTAATTTTAATTTTTTTTGTAAATTATAACTTTACATAAATATATACATACATCTTTAATAGAATTCCAAAATTAACATTGTAATTGTCATAATTTTACTATGACAATATTTAATTAAATTTTTTGCAATATGTTGTGCTCTTTACTAGTTCGTAGGATGATAATAATAGTCCGTACTATTATTACCGTCCTATAATGGCATGATTACCTAGTATTGTTTAATTTGGCACTTGATACATACGAGATTTTGTCCATGGATTTTTGTCGTGTCCTCAAATATCACAAGCAAGGAGTTGAACAAAAATATATCTTGCAGACGACGCGGCAAATAGATCATTAGACATGTGCTGATATTTTATCATTTTTATTTCTTTTATGCACCGTCTTGCTGCCACCAGATGGATCAGCTGTTTATTTTACTCGATCATACGAAAGGCTTGGAAGAGATCATTAATTTCGGTATGTTTCCTTTTGCCAGCGGGATCCAATAGCTTTGAAGATTGCATTAGTACAGGACGAATGTGTCTGCAGCGTTCAGCAGCGGAACGATAATTGCATTTCAGTTTTCTTTGCAAATGTCAAAAATCATTACATACATTTCTCTCAATTAGGATATTTTTTTATTATTGTGTCTTATAAGGATAACACATACTTTATCTTGAAAAATTATCATGAATTAAAGATGATATCGTGAAAAATCATTAAGATACTCATCTTAATTGTCATAATTAAATAAATTATTATATTTAGATTCAGCTCATATAATAATGTCAGTTATTCCAGTCTTTAAAAAATCTATTAGAAATCTAATTTTTATATGTTGCAGTTTTAGTTTCCTTCGCAAATGTCAAAAATTATAAATTAAAACTTTTAATGTAAACTAAAATAATTTTTTATTATTATATAGAATAAAATTATTATTACAACTGTAAAATCTATTAAGTAATGATTTTTAGAATTCAAACAATGCATTATAAGTATAATTACGAACAATTAAGAGTAAATAACTACGTGATATGGTTAAATGAAAAATACAATCGTTATTTGCGTAACACAATAAGTAATAAATTTTAAATATACTTTGTATCTTTAATTATGACACACTGATTTCTGCGCAGTTATTTACTCTCACTTCCCCGTAGTTATAATTAATTGTTATTATTATTAGATTATACTTTATCTTGAAAAATCGTTTAAGATGTTATATCTAGTCTAACATTATAATTAAAAAAATTATTATTCGTCATTGATATCAATATAAGTTTATACGTACTTATGAATGAAATGCCGAATATATAAAATTTTTGTTTACAAAGGAATTTTGGGAACAGGATCCATATTTCATTCGTATATTCCGGAAATATGCGCAAAGATTTCCGATTTCATTCATAAATCAACTTGCATACGCTGCTACTTTTATCGCAGAAACGCTGCGATTTGTCTTAATGTCATCGATTGACAAATCTTATTATTGCACTTTTCTCAATTTGTTTGCGATTTCGAATTTATGTGTGATATTCAAGACCAGACGATCAGGTTTATTATTTCTCGCCATGATTTCCTTTGCGACCTTTATATGAGTCCAGACTTTAGATTGCGCATCAATGATCTAATGAATTAATAAAAATGATCGTTTTTCGCAGGAGATACATCAGCGTTTTTATCTCTGGACTTGTTTTCCTTGGATAGAAATCGACAGTTTAATATCAAATTATCATTATATCTTGATTTATGATCAAGATATAATCCAAGGGATTAAAATAAATGGTTTCCACATAAAACGAAATCGCGTGTTTGACACAAATCTTGAATCAATTTCATGCATATATCATCGATGAAATGTTGACGATAAAACACCAATTTTCGCGTTAAAATACGCAATTGATGAACCATCGTTGTTTATAACGAACGTTTAAATGTCACAATTTTGTTGGACAGACGCGCTCAACACTGATACCTATTCCCTTCGTTAAGTTCCATGATAATTTTGTTTTCTAATGACGTAGACGCCTAAAATATTCCGATGGCTGAGTTACATCTCGCAGATCTTAAAGTTGTCCTTCTTTCGTAGAACTTCTATTTTCTTCTGTGCCGCGAGTATATAACGCAAATGCGTTCTTGGCACCGAATGCGAGTTGCATTCTTCGTCGATGTCTCCCGTTGAACGGAACAATTTGACACAAACGCAATGATGAGTATATATGTATTAGGTATGGGAAAAAGTTCGTGGCGTTTTTTTGCCATCTAACGGGAAAAACGCCACAAACTTTTTCCCATACCTAATATATATAATATATATATAAAATGTTTT
>NW_017259556.1:732132-747598 GCF_001594045.1 Atta colombica
ATTTTTTAATTAATCAAGAAACCGGCCATAATTAAAAATTTAGGATAGAGAACATAAAATATTGCTCGAGACAGCAAGTCGTTCATGATTAAGATAGCGGTTCAAAGAGATGAGAACACGAATAATCAATCGAAGGAGTGCGGTCTATGAAGCAGCTCTTACAGCTAAATGACATCTTTGGCAAAGGGCCACAACAGCCCTGTCGTCGATGCGAAGTCGGCGAATTCTATTTCTAGTACACGGCCGATAAACTTGCCATGATGCATCATGTAAAAAGATGTCTTATGCCTAGGTGGTCTTCGTTTAGATTACTACTTTTACGTATAATGTTGCTTTTCGGTCTCGAATTTCCCTTCGAAATTGATTAATTTAATTTAATTTAAAGTGATTTTCAAAAACATTCACGAGGATCGTTTCATTTTGCATCGTGGATTTTCTTCATAATCCCTTTATGGGCGAAAAACTCACGGTAAAGAAATAAAGATACTGATATTTCAGTCAAGAATAAAATTGCAATTGCTTGGAAAAACTGTATAAAAAAATACACTAAATTATTCGAATACACTTCGCATTATTAAATTAATGATAATGCGACGATTTTGATTATATTTGTAATAGCGAGAACGTAATTTATTCCCGCAAAGTGCAATTTTAATTACATCCATGCATAAAGTAACTACTCAATACGTATCGAAACATATGCGCAAATGATAATGCAAACGATAATGAAAGATCATAAATTAAATAAAACGGATTGTTGTATCTAAATTTTTTTTTTAAATAAGTGGTTTATTAAGCTTAATCATATGTATCGTTTTCTAATATTTTTTTGCTAACATAATTCACGAATATAAATTATATAAAAAAGAAAATATCGTAATAACGGTATAATGATAGAGATTATACGACAGAAATTATTTTTATTCATTTCCATCACAAGATCATGAAAAATAAAAACCAATAGTGATGAAAAACAACAAGATAATATCTTAGAATTAAAAATTAAAAATTAAAAAAAAATTAAAAATTCAAATATTTCTTTGATAAAATTGCATCTACTTATCGCCTCTGCAGTTTCATCACATTAGGTAGATAAAAAAATACGAATAATCAATCTCGCTTACATGACAGCGAACAATGCTTCTCTGTAGGTGTGGATGAAGCACATAGAAGAGTATTTAATCAAGATTAAAATGCTACTCATGCTGCTTGAAGTGTTTCTGAGCAATGTTTCTCTCGGTAGTTGTAAATTCTTGATCTAAATCATTTAGCAGGATCATTCAATCACATCTGGCGTCCTCGTTTGAAGCTGATCAAGAAGAAATAAGAAATAGTATTAAATTGTTATAAACTTATTTGTATAAAATTAAAGATATCGTGTCGGTGCGGTCATGTTTACGTAAAAGTTTAGAACACTAACAAATAAACCTATCCAAATAACTCTCCGTTTTTTTTTTCAAATTTGACGTAAATATAGAACTATAAAAACAATTTTACTCATATCTTATTTTGGTATAAATCCATAAGCGATTTTAATAACAGTTATTATCCTTTCAATTTTCAGCCTCTTATCAATTCGTTTAAATATCTTTTTATTTTTTTAAACAAATAATTTTGCAAATCTGATTTTATATTTGTAATCAAGAATTTTCGTAATCCAAAAAACTCTCTCTATCTTGTATTCAATTGTTTGTTAAATACTGTTTATTATTCAATTTATAGTTAAGATGATAAAAATTAAAAGGGTAATAACCCTTAAAACTGCTTATAGGTCAAAATGGAAAAGCATGAGTAAAATATTTTTTACAGTTCTACATATATTTTCCAAATTTGAAAGAAAAATTTTCGGAAAATAACACTTTGATAGATTTATTTGTAAGAGAAATGTATAAAGATAACGACAACTATACAAGTTTGATATGTAGAATTAATGTTGAATATAAACTATTTTATAGATGCAATATTGCAATAATTGTAAAATAGTTTATTGAACTACATAAACATGTCACAATAACATTTTCCATCATCCGGAAGAGCATGATATTGCGAGAGTAAATAGTATTTAATAAAATACGTTCATAATAATGAAATAACAATAGAGAAAATCACATGTGCAACATAGAATTTTATTTATTAAACTTTCATAATTGGTCACCACTAGCTTTTTCTCTGAGTGTGTGACACAATACGTAGGTGATATCATAATGACATTAAGAAAATCATTTTGCCTAAACAGACTTTATAGTTAAGAGATAATAACATACGATTCGAGAAATTTCTTGAGTAGCATGAAATCAAAACTACATATTGACTAGCATTTTGATGTAACATAATATCGTATCGTTCGTATCTCAAGCATCTCGGCTAACAAAGAGAGTTTTGTCACGCAATATTCAAAATGATCGTATACCAAACGCGCTTCGTAATATTAATTAGCTTTATTATATATTACACCGCGATCATTTCTTTTGAAGAACGAAGAAGAGAATGAAATACGTTTGTAAAAGAGCATATACGAGAGCATAATAATTAATCTGTCAGGGTATTTTTAATCATAAGTGACTTAGCGAACACTGCAGCCTTGCAATCGATGAATTGCGTCTGCCGTTAGAAAGAGTATCATATTTCTACTTAATTATTATATAATACGCCAAGATATTCTATTAAGTTTGCCTTTCCACGTGGTGGAAAATTGTGAGATAAAAAATAAATGAAAGATTCATATGTGATGGTTTTAATTCTATTACACATGCGGTTCTCTCCCCTCTAGAATTATTTCATTATTATGAACGTATTTTATTAAATACTATTTCCTCTCGCGGAAATACTGTATCCTGCCCTTCTGGGTAATGAAAAATGTTATTATAATATATTCTAATGCCGTGACAGTAGCTCATTGAGATTAAAAATTTAATTGTTTTCGCGGTAATTAAATGCTTGACATTAACATGCTATATATTTCTCCATGTACCTTTACTTTGTTGAAACAAAAAAACAACATTGTATAACAATATGAAATTCGAGTTTTTAGCTAATTCGATAATAATTCGTAACCGCAACACACGAGGCGAAGTAAGTCACGCAAGGAGTTAAGTGACATGATTGTTCCAGACATAAGCGATGTTGATTAATCTTATGCCGCGTACATCATGTGCGCGTGCCATTGCATTTTCAATTTCAACTTCATTAAACCCAATTGTCCTTCGCAGAATGCTCAGGTACGTAACGCGGTGGAATACGAGGGCACACCGGTCGACGTGGCGGGCGGCGGTGCCTGAGGCATGCAAAGCAGTTCGACGCTCGGCGCGACTGACATTTCTGCCGGATTCTGGTGCGCCGTAACGCCCAGGACTTGAGATGCACTTGAAAATGGTCGCGTGTATTAATATCTCGATATCGCGTCCTAAGTTTGCCGAGATATTTTGGAATATCCGTAAACGCGGTTGCGTCAATCCACGAAACGATGCCCGTAAATTAATTCTCGAGAAAGATCTGCAATATTGCCAATATTGCAGTGATTCTGCGGAGTATCGCAAGAAATTTTCGTTTGAAACAAAAATATATTTGTCCTGTTTAAAAATAGAATTCACTGAAAAAATTTACATCGGGCTTTGGTACTTGTGAGTCATTATTTCTCGCGGTTGTAGTTCCACTGCCCTGAAAGCGCCTATCTAGGATGTTATCATTCGTAGTCATCTCGTTTTAATTAATCTTTCTATTCCCTCATCTCTCTCTCTCTCTCTCTCTCTCTCTCTTTCTCTCCTTTTCAATTAAGATCTTTTATAAGAATTTCTATTCATCGTTAGCTAGAAGAAAGATTAAAATAAGAAAAAATATATGTAACAAATGAGTAAAGAAGGTTATATTTGGTCAAAGCGAACCTTAGTACATATAATAATATTTTTTACAATTTAGTTTTACAATTCAAACAAACTGCGTGCCGATTATGTATTTGTCAATCTTAAAATACAGTCTTAAAGTACGTAATATCACAAATTAAATTAACAAGTTAATAATCTTGAAAAATATATTATTCTCTTACCTCTCTAGAAAAAAATGTGATTTTCTAATTATTATCATGAATGAGTAAAGTATAAAGATTTCTTTATCACCAAATCACTTAATCACCAAAAGTAAACTTAACTTCACAATTCATCTACCAAATAGCACTTTCATTATTTTTAATCTGGTTGTTCCATCTTTCGATAAACTTCTGTCTTACTTTTTTTATTTTCTCTATTCTTTTACTCTTTTGTTTATCTAGATCTATTAGGTTAATGATCTTTACACAATTTATTTATGATGGAACAACCTTAATGTTTAAAAAAGATCATAATACCTTCTACAAAAATGATACATTTTAAGTTATGTCGTTTTTATAAATAAAAAAGGATTTTTTATAGAGAATATTTAAAGGCAAAACGATTTTGATGATCGTAGTTTGATGAAGAAATGATTTTATTTTAAATTTAACCATTTTAACTGATACAGGTAAATATTAACTGTTGATATCTCGAATTATGTCTCTTTTGATGAATTATTCTGAATTTATTATAATTAGATATAGAATCAAAATCGTTACGACTAAAAAAAGGATAGCTATTTTAGATTTTATTCGGTAAAAAATTTTTCATGCATAACATATTAGGTGTACAACTTTGCTTCCGCCGTTTTTTTTTCCCGAAATTCGAGGCTTTATTGTAAAAAACTGGTTATACATTTATGATTCAAAGTATTGTCCATCGCTGGCCACTACTTTCTCTCATCTTTCGGGTAGCGTACGAATCCCGCGTCGAAAAAACTGGTCATCTTTTGAGGCTATCCACGAATCGATCCAATTTTTTACTTCTTCATAAGACCGGAAGTGCTGGTCAGCCAGGCTGTGTGCCATTGATCGAAACAAGTGATAGTCAGAGGGAGCAACGTCTGGAGAATACGGCGGGTGGGGTAGGACTTCCTATTTCAACGTTTCCAAGTATGTCTTGACCACTTTCGCAACATGGGGTCGAGCATTGTCATGCTGCAAAATCACTTTATCGTGTTTCTCGTTGTATTGCGGCCGTTTGTCTTTCAATGCTCGGCTCAAATGCATCAATTGCGTTCGATACCGATCGTCTGTGATTGTTTCAGTCGGTTTTAACAGTTCATACACTACGCCGAGCTGGTCCCACCAAATACAGAGCATGACCTTGGAGCCGTGAATATTCGGTTTGGCCGTCGACGTGGAAGCATGGCCGGGAACTCCCCATGATTTTCTGCGCTTGGGATTATCGTAATGAACTCATTTTTCGTCCCCCGTCACAATGCGATGCAGAAATCCCTTCCGTCTTTGCCTTTCAAGCAGCTGTTCACAAGCAAACAAACGCCGTTCAACATCTCTCGGCTTCAATTCGTACGGCACCCAATTTCCTTGCTTCTGAATCATTCCCATGGCTTTGAGGCGTTTTGAAATGGCTTGTTGAGTCACTCCCAATGATCGTGCCAATTCTTCTAGATTTTGACACGAGTCTTGCTCAAGTAATGCCTTCAATTCTGCATCTTCGAAAACCTTCTCTCTTCCACCGCTATGCCGGTCTTCGACATCAAAATCACCGTTCTTGAAGCGTTGAAACTACTCACGACACGTTCTTTCACTAATAGCGGCCTTACCATAAGTATTTGAGAGCACTCGATAAGCCTCAACCGCAGATTTCTTCATATTGAAGCAAAAAATTAAAACCTCCCGCAAATGACGAGAATTTGGCTAAACTGACATTTTCAATCGAGAATAACTTTATGATGCAGACACAAATCGATTAATGTTTCTATGGGGTTATGTTGACAGATGCCCAAGTTTATTGTATGACGTCTGTGATCTATTTATTTCGACCACCACTTACCGCTAAAGCCATCTATAGGAAAACGGTGGAAGCAAAGTTGTACACAAATACGCATAAATATTTATAAACATGTATAATTATATATGAAATATGTTCATAGTGTTCATACATCCTTTTTTCTTTTGTAAAATTACTTTTTAATAATAGGAATAATAGTACTAATGTGAAAACATGAAAAATAATTAAAAAGATAATTTTTTGCATCATTTGTTTTAGAAAAAAATCAAGTTTGAAGAAATGTAAAAAAATTATTATATAAAATTATGCATAATTATGTATGAGCAATTTTTTTACATATTTATATGTACATACAAACTTTTTTTTTAAAACAAACAATGCGAAAATTACCTTTTTAATTTCTTTTTTATGTTTTCATATTACTATTATTATTTCTATTAAACTAAAAAGTAATTTTACAAAAGAAAGAAGGATGTATGAACATATATGGACACATTTCATATATAATTATACATATTTTTGTAAGATTATACATATTTCTACATATTCATGCATGAAAAATTTTTTAATGAGAATTGACAAAAATGACATTTGATCATATTTCTAAGAATATATTTTGCCAATGTTATTTAATTTAGCAATAATTTTCTCTTAAGTTGAAAAATAGTTTTTCTCTTTTCCTGAAAAATTTAATTCTTTTAGTTGTTTTGAACATTTTGAAGTAGCATAATAATATATACTATCTTTTTAACAAAAAAGAAATTTATAACAGACTTATATTTTAAGATCACAATCTTCTTTTATTCTTTTATCTGTCCATAATCTGTGCAATTTCTTGCATAGTTGGCTAACAGCTAGCGAATATCCCAA
Organism: Atta colombica; assembly: GCF_001594045.1. NCBI lineage: Eukaryota > Metazoa > Arthropoda > Insecta > Hymenoptera > Formicidae > Atta > Atta colombica. The sequence continues at coordinate 738,840 of NW_017259556.1, forward strand.
AAGCGTTTCTACATAGAATGTCATTTGCAAAGCTTCGCATAACTGCATAAATGAGCCACATGCATTCGATATAAATTCTCCGAATGACTGCGAATGTCGACGTCGGCGTCGGCGTTGTGGTTGCAACGTCGTGTCGCCAGTTAAGACGCATTTTGAAGGTTTGTCAACGGGAAATAAAATCGATTATTCCGCTCTTCGGGGGAGGGTTAAAAGATGTATCGGTCTTTCATCCTCGGTTCAGCGTCGAATAATTCTTTTTCAACGAAAAACGTAGACAATGGCGATCCGTGCAGTCTTGAACAAAGCCGACAACTCGCAGTTGCGTGATAGACGGCCTTAATGGCCGCGGTATGAGAATATTTTATGATGTGCACTTTCGGACTGTCGCCAGATTTAGGACGAAGGTCGTCGAGCGGACGCTCTTTGAGCGGATCTGGCGATTTCGTCAATCATATCGTCCGTTGCCATAACGATTGATCTCCGTCGATCAGAAATTTTCGACAAGTATGATCAAAATTTATCAGTTGCTGGATTTATATTATGTTTGCGTGTTACTAACGGCGAGAAATGACGCATAAATTTTTTTTATGTTTAATAGAACGGATTTCAAAGGAAAGAAGCGATATTTGCTAAAAATATATAAAGAACAGCTAAAAAATCTAAAAAGCTAGATATCGATCTAAAAATATTTTTGTCATCAAAATAATTAAGTAGGACACTTAAATTGAGATTGACTAGAATGTCAACACTTTTTATAACACTGCTTATCATGCTTGAGAGTTTTAGATTGTTAAATTCATGATGTCAAATCATAGAGTAAGTTCGTCTAAGAGTATGGATCGTTTAAGAGAACGCATTAATCTTTATGGCGTAATTATTAAAACATAGCAGTTATACCTAATTCACACAGAATATGCCTTTTTGGTTAACCTATATGTATAAAAGACAATGGTGATCGTTGCGATAAAGGAGATATACTAAATTTTGTAATTTTGATCATTTTCTTATTGTATTTGTCACGAATAAATTTATCAGTTTTTACATTAAATTATATCACTTTGTGAATCTGTATCATTTATATGGTGTGCATGTCTCTGCTTCGTATTTAGTGATATATTTACATGCATAATATTTGCAATGTAATAGTTTTTATACAGTTATATTAATAAAAAATAATGTGATTGTCTATAAAAGTGCGCACTTGAAAACTTGATTCAGCCTGGAAACAATGCCGACGATAACGACGGTACATATTTTTTACGACAGCTTACATATTTTTTAACGATTTGTATTTGAACTTCTAAATTCAGTGAAAATTGGATCTAGTGCCAAAGCTACTGGCTTTAACCATATCGATTGGGATCAAGTATTGATTGAAAATTTACTTATATAAAAAAATATTCTGCACATAAAAAATACTTCAAGTATACATAAAGATTTATATTCCATTAAAAATAAATATTTTTTTATCTTAATCAATATTGTTTTTATACAATAAGCGACACTTTTTTTATAATATGTAGTCTTGAGAAGACACTTGTCAAGAAATAAGAATATGCATTATTATCTTCTTAGTAAAATTAATTTCCTGTAAAAATGAGTGCTTGTATCAAATTTATATTTGACATACTTTTAGTAATTCAAATTGTAAGAAATAGCTTAAACAGCATTTTTTGTACATATTATACAGCATAAAAAGAAAGTGCGTACTCTGTATTCTACTCAATTCGGACAATTTTTAATTATTTCTATAAGTCGCTACTGCTCAATATATCGTTAATTTAAACATGAAAGAATTTAACTCAAGAAATGTTATAAATTTGGTCAAAATTTGATTTATTATTTATTAACAATATTATAAGTGCAAATGTTGACATTATATATTTTGAAACTACGAAATTCAACTAGAAATGGATTGCTTTACATTTTGACACACTTGAAAGTCAAAAATAATAAAATTCAGAGTTAGATAAGTTAACATTTTTTTTTAACTTAGATCAAATTAAAGTAAACAGCTTTGAAACTTACAAGATAAAAGTTAAATTTGTTTTATTTCGTAATTAAAAGTCAATTTTTTTTTTAACTAAATTAAAAAACTAAAAAGTAATATCTGTAAATTAGTAAATTAGTAAATTGCACTTCTGCGTATTTTTCAAGAAAATTGCAATTTTAGATCACGACGACAGACCGCTTTCAAATCTCTCTTTATTCTTTGTTTAAACATAAATGAAATATTTGAAATTATTTAAAATAAAAAAAATACATTTCCGACAGACACGAATGTATAAGGATGTAATCCGATAGAATCCATATAACGCCAACTGCTCAATCCTGATATTAACTTTTAAAATATCAAACTAAAAGTTAACCGTAGTTACCGATAAAACATAACTATATAAAGTTAAAAAATTAAGAATCTAAAATGTAACTGAAGTTAAAATGTAAATGAAGTTAAAATTAATTAACATTTTAACTTTTTAACTTAACTTTTAACTTTCAACTTATTATTAACATTACCCAACCTTGTTAAAATGTTATTTTTAACTCAAGAGATTGATTTATCATTGTTTCCTTAATACGTAACAAGACTTCAGTAGAGTCGATCTGAAACTCTTCATATATACAAATTTCTAAGCTATAGAATTCCATATATACCTCGCTAGAAGATATGTATTCATTCAATTTATATTAGATATTTTTCGTTTAATTATGTTGAGAATAAGATTTCAGATAGATGTGTGTGTGTGTGTGTGTGTCAACAGAACAATCTAAAATATTAATGTCATTCCTCCCCCTAGCCCCCCCCTCCACCAACTAAAACTTCATACATAGAAAAAATTTACTTCGCCTGCTCTGTACCTAACAATTGTAAACAATTATTTAGATGATATAACAAAATTATCTTTAGATTGGTACCTAACAAAATTTTTAGATACTCCAGCAAAACTATCCGTTCTCATAACAGTCACAGAATATTGCTAGCAGCTACGTATGTACAAGCAGAATAGGTCATTTGCGTTAATTTGCAGCGAGCACGAGCGATAAATATAAATGCCAAGGCGTTCTCGAATTATTGTTAACAAGAGAAACGTCCATCTTGTATAGGCTTATAGTGAATGTTAAATTTAGATACCCCAGAAATATATTATCGCTACCTATCTTAATGAGCTATTGAAGTTGCAGTAAACTTAACGAAGTTGCCGCGTAATCACCGTTATTAAGGTCATTGAGGGGAAGACGCCACATTTAAGCCTTTATTTTTGAATAACTTCTTAATGTTATTGAATTAACGAACGAAAACATATTATTTACATTCTATCAATCTTTCTTTATTATACATACAAATTAATAAATTAAATTTTTGATGTATTATTAAAAAAAATTGATATGTCATATCCTGCAAAAGTGGCATCTTCCCCCTATACATATATACAGATAAGATGCCACCTCCTATGGGGGGGGGGGGAGGAAGGAGGGAGGAAAAATGTCACAAACAATTAAATAATATGATGCAATATAATTTGCTTGCATATTTTATAGTGCATTTATTTTTAGTGCATAATCAAGGATTTAAATTATGAAAAACATAAAGATATGATAAATTGATGAAATATGAAAGAATAATCTAGGAAGTAAGTTGGACATACTTTTATTCATTTAAATAGCATTTCATTAACTTAAAATTCGAATTATATAAAACATGCAAAATTTTAATTCATAAAATCATTTTAATGATGTTTCAAGTACGAAAAATTATGTTTTGTATTTACTATGATCCCCAAATAAGTAAGAGAGGAATATTCAATTGTAACTTTTACGCATATAAGAATATTACAAATTTATATTCACATGACCTCTAGGGAACACTGATTAAAACCATTTAAAATTATTCCGCAAAGAAATTAATCGTTTCAAGGTATATCTGGCATCTGTTACAGATCGAAGCTTTTTAGTAGCGAACGCGCAGCAAGGACTATGCCACATTATCTATTGCTCGGACGGATTCTGTCGGCTGACGGGCTTCTCAAGGGCCGAGGTGATGCAGCGACCAGCAGTCTGCGACTTCCTCCATGGACCAATGACATCACCGCACGCGGTTGCAGCCTTACGAGACGCTCTTGTTGCTGGCGTCGAAAAGCACTTCGAGATTCTTTACTACAGAAAAGACGGTGAATATTATTTGTTGATTTTTCGCCAATAATTACAGATTTTTTAATACAATGACAGTTCACGACATATGCCAAATATACGACGGCATGTCACAACGATATACGAAAAGGACAATTTTACTGAAGTATCTAAAAATTTACATACAAATCTGAAAATAATTTTGTTAGACCATCAAAATAATTATGTAGAACGCTCAATCTGATTGCAGGAATGTTGAAATTTTTTGCAGTATTTTACATCGTGCGTGAGATTTCTACGTAATTATTTTGATGATTACAAAATTATTTTCGGATGTATATCTAGCTAAATTTTTTAGATATTTGAGAGAGAGAGAGAGAGAGAGAGAGAGAGAGAGAGAGAGAGAGAGAGAGAGAGAGAGAAATCGTTCCTTCCGTACGTATGACCTAAAATTTTGAACATTAGAACAGTAAAAGCGCAATTGAATAATTAAAAACAAAAAAAGTAGCGCAAATGAAATCAAGCAAGTCTGTTCTTTTTCGAAGAATTCTGAATTAGTTTTGAATTAATGTAATAAGTTAGAATGAAACAAATTCATACCTATCTCACTCTAACTATTGTACCAGTGTATCTTCTGTCCAAGTTTGCATTTCAAATTGTCATTCATCTATGTCAATACAAGTTTGATATCGATATAATTTATAATTTTTTTTTTGTTAGAATAGAAAAAACAATTTCTTATAAAAAAAATTTTCTCTGCCCTTACAAAAAAATGCTAAATTCAAAATTACATCGATGTCAAACTTGTATGGACAGATAACAATTTGAAATGTAAATTTAGATAAAATTGTTTTTTATATATTTCATATTTTATTTATTTCATATTTTATAATAAAGCATTTAAAAATTATGTTTACATAACATTTTTTTCTTATTTCTGCTCATAAAACATACTGTCAAAGTATGGAAAATCCAGATATATCCTGTTTATGTACATACATATACATATATGTATATTTAAATATAAATAAATATAACACACACACACACACACACACACACACACACACACACACAACGACCTATTATGTAACATAAGAAACGTAGCAAACATGTACTTGGAGGTGCATTATCAACTTTTCAGTTGTTAGTCTACGGTTTAGATACGTATAATGCGTTTAAATTATAAATTCAAAGTAGTCCTTGCAAGTGTCCTTGCAAGTATCTACATGTACATATGTAGAAAAAGACGGACGAAAAGCAAGGCGTAATTTCAAACTAAAACTTAATTCCATAGTAAAACGAAATCGTTTCTGTGAAACAATATTACTAATATTCTCAATTTGTTGTCATTTTAAGAAAACTTTTAATAACATAGGAAACATTTTTCTCGTCTACCGAATATTACGAGAACATCTTGCCATCTTTTGTCGTAACAGCCGAGATAAACATCTGCACGAAGTGTTACACTACTTTACGGTTATTGCTGGCGGAAATAAATCAATATAACGCGTTGTCGCACGTAAAGATTTATCGGTCGCTAGCAAGAAAGTCGCAAATTTAGTAGGCATCTTCCGTCCTAAATTCTTCTTCTAAAAAATAGATATTAAAGATTTATACGAGAATCGAGATAAGATTTAAACGCAAGTTATCGAATTTCGATAAAATATATTTTATTTCATATTCGATATATGTCTTTATGTGCATTTCTCAAAATACTAGATTTTTTTAACTCTGCTCTTCGGGTCTTTGCCCCAAAATTTATTTTCTTATTAATATTTTATTTCAAAATTTTTTCTTTTCTTTTTCTCTAATATTTGATTATAATATTTCATAATATTTTCTAAGATTTGTTAATGTAATATCTTTTTTTTATTAAAATTTTTTATTTTTTGTAATTATATTAAACCAAACGATATGATGATATATTATAGTTTTGGACAGATTAGCAAGGTTAATTTTATAATCATTCTTTGATTACATCTAATTAATGTATTTATCTGGAGATTTATTTCTTCAGCGTAAATTAACCTCGAGATTTTTTTGGAAAGTGAGGTCGATATAACAAGAGTTTCGCTATTTGGAGCAAAAAGATTGAATTTGTTTGCTGACCAGTGGTTACTGCTCGTACTCGATTTTGCCGTAGCGTCTGACCTTAGCCGCGGTGAAATCAATAGTCACCACTGTATAATTTATCATAGTCATAGTGCAGAACCTTCCACTTGGGTGGCTTCATGTAGATTTAATAGTTAGTTTAACTTTCCGGATTTCGCGCAAGTAACGTTTTTTCTTTTATAAAAAAAGTAATAAATATATACTTTTTTAGTCGATAAATGAAAATAATACCAATAATTTTTCATTGTAAAAAAAATACATGCGATAGATAGTAAATGCAGCCATCATATTATACGGATAATACGATTAGATATGTAATTCGTCAACAATGAGCTAACAAAGCATGTAATCGCTGTTATTCGAGTTAACAGCTGCTACAGCTGTACGTAACTTGCGTGAATACATTCTCAGTCTGTTTTCATTTTCTTTCGTGCTCTTCAGCATCGTGCTGATGTTGTAACAAAACAAAAAGTTCATCTTTTCCGCGCTTCTCTCGTGTATAAGATAGATAGACGGGTACTTTGCTCCGTTGCGAGACGCAACTTAATTAAGTGGTTTAATTAAATCTTGCTAGATAAGAGTATATCAATGAAGCGAAAAGCACGAGGGGCTACTAAGAAAACCCACAGTTACTTTCCGTAGCAAAACACCGCGAATGTTAGCACAGAAGATTCATGGATAGTTACATGCGGGCGCCACAGTGATTCTACCCTTTGTTGAAATAATAAACTCATGCTCTTCTCGAAGCGCTGCGCATCATGTTGGTCACTTTGCAAGACAAAGAAAAGCACACGATAGTCCTTCCTCTTAGGAACCAATAAAGTAGGCTGATGCGTTAATATAGGCAATTTTTCAATCACGGATAACTCATAGTTATAAATAAAAATAAAAATAGTTTTATAGTTCCAACAATAAATCAAATACAAGTAAAATATCTATATAAACCTCCAATATAGGTACGTATGAGTGCATTCTGAATTACGCATGAAGCACATGATGTATCATTTTTCTTCTTTATTATTTGTTAAACAACAAAGACAAATGAGATGCATCATACGCTTCATGCTTGAAATGCTTCCCAACAAAGTTAACTGAACGTTTCACGACTCTAGATGTCAGTCCTCTTTGATACGGAAATCAAAATTACAAATTACGATCAAAGTTAGAAATCATATTTCTCTCTCTCTCTCTCTCTCTCTCTCTCTCTCTCTCTCTCTTTTCCTCCCTCCTTTCTTTCAATGTTATGTTCGATATTTTCATTTACATTGTTTTCCATATTATATACATCGTAAATAAAACGAGTTGCATTCGTTTTCTCATTACTTTTTCTTCTTAACTATACACACTTTTTTTTATCCTTGATATATATACACTAAAGTCCCTGGGATTCCATCCATATTTGTTACCATAACTTCCGTAAAAATGGACATGTTTCAATTAATTTTTTTCTTCAATCGATGGAGAATTGATTAAGAAACAAGTCTATAATGTGTAAAATAGAATTAAGATCAATAGAATTAAGTAGCTTCGAGATATATAGGTTTAAAGAAAAAGAAAAGTTTTTAGAAATATGAAAAAAAATCTCGATTTAGCAAATTGCATTGAGGTTTCTGGAATTTCAATGTGTATATCTAGGACTAAGATTCTTCTTCCAGTCTTTGATTCTTTGATTTTGTTGTTTGTTCGACTATTTGTTTCATATTTGGCTTACCAGTAAGAATCGATTTATGAAACATAGAAAGCGCGTGTCTTCGTGAGAATTAACGCAACGCGAGCTATCTAACGCGCGGCCTTGTACGCTCTATCTACGTTGGTATACTTACTGAAACATGAACATGAAAAATTAATCAATGCTAAGTTTCAAACTACGATTGCGACATGCATTAGATAGAACTGCCATTCGCTAATTACGCGAAACTTTCAACAATATAACTTTTAAATATTTCAGTTAACAGTTATAAAACATAAGGTTTCGGAAAATAAATCCGTGTGCAATTTTGAAAGGAAAGTAATTTAAAGCTGTAATAAGTTAAAATATTAATAAGTTTTGTACGCTAAATGACACAAAAGTTTAATTGGCGTTCTAGTATTTAACATCTCCCATTCGTTTATTGTACTGATGATGGCCAAGACTTGGCCGAAACGTTTACACTTTTAATTTGAAATATATGGCAAAAAATTTTTTGCATGCATGACTATGCTCCTTCCCTTTTTTATTTTATGTTATTGAGCCATCTCTAATAACTATTGTTAAATTTGAGAAAAAAATAAATATAAAACGTCATACGCGATAAATTGCCATTGTAGCAAATCTATGGAAAATATAATTGATAATTGTTGGCTGACATGTTTTTTACATATCACATAATAACGCTGCAAAACTCAGAGAGAAAAATTATAATCTAAATTGAAAAGGCGATTAATGGATTTGGACTGTGAAAATTGCAGATAAATGAGAGAGAGAGAGAGAGAGAGAGAGAGAGAGAGAGAGAGAGAGAGAGAGAGAGAGAGAGAGA
>NW_017259556.1:747614-773511 GCF_001594045.1 Atta colombica
TGTGTGTGTGTGTGTGTGTGTGTGTGTGTGTGTGTGTGTGTGTGTGTGAGAGCGTATATCAATTATTCTGTCATAAATATGATAACGCTTGTTAATTAACGTTAATTCTTTCGCGTTTAATGGAGCGAGTTTGTCAGAGATGAAAAGATATTCTCGATAAATTAATTAACAAGAGAACTTATGAACAGACAATATCAATTTTAAAATCGGTTTATGATTTTTTTTTAAATTATACTTATCAATCTAATTATCTTACATATCATATTTTATATATATATAATAGGTATCATCCTTGCGTAGATCTTACTCGTTTACAATACAAAAACTATTATATATAGATCGTATATTTTGAAATTTTTCTTTAGAAAGAATTGATTTCAAATTAACTAAAGATTTATTGTTCCTATAATTTAGCCTACACTGTAAAAAAAAGATGTAAAATTATATTAATTATAGTGGATTTTATAAAAAATATCTCGCCAAGATAAAAGAGATATGCCAAAAGTACATAAAAAAAAAACTTCATATTTATTCAAGAAAACTTAACTATCAAAAATAAGTATGAAATCGACATAACAGGCCAAATATATCATTATGAAAAGACTTTGAAAACCCTATAAAAATCTACTCAAAAATTATTTGAAAAATATATTATCAGCGTAATTATCCAACAATTACATGCAATAAATTTAATGCATCCAAAAATGCGTGCAGTTACAATTTTAATATATTTAAAAGTATACACAGCTAAGTTTATTAACGTACATTTATTGCATGTAATTGTTGAGTAGTTACGCTGATAATGTATCTATTTTTCACAAATAATTTTTGAATAGATTTTTATATGGTTTTGGAAGTTTTTTTCGTAATGATATATTTGGTCAGTTGATTTCATACTTATTTTTGAAAGTTAATTCTTATATAAATGTAAAGTCTTTTTTTTTATGTATTTGACGTATTTTTTTTATTTTTACCTTTTGATAAAAGTAGGTATTTTTAGGAGGTATTTTTTATAGGATTTCACTTCTTTTTGTAAAAATTAGAGATTACTATTTCCTTTTTTTGTTTTATTAAACTCTTATTATATACACATACAAATGCGTGTGTGCGCGCACGCGCGCGTGTGTATATGTGTGTGTACATATGTATAAAGTATATTTTATTTTATTTGTTCTGCAAAGAATATAAATGCATTTTTAACATTTCGTGGCCAATTACATTTTTGTATAATTAAATCGTTTTATTAGAACCCATTATGTGCCCTTATAGTACATATCATGTTTGTGTAATGTTCTATCCATCGATACATTTTCACCATGATAAAAAATTGCACTAATAATTTTATATTTGCATCAACAGATATTTTGTCGTAGATATAGTTTAGTAGATATAATTTAATATTTAGATCTGTAATTTTCTTATTACAAATTTTAAATAATGATAGTTTAAAGATAAGAATACCATTTGTTTTTATTATATCAGTTTTTTCAAATATAGAATTAGTGCCACAATTAATACATAATTTTTCTACATTAATCCAATGTGAAAAATTATATTGTATTAGTTCTTCAAAAGTATATGATTTTTTTTTAATTTTCTAGTAATTGAAGCAGTAACATATAATTTGTATAAATTTCTATTTTTGTATAATTGCACTTATTACATCATAATGTTACGTTTAATTGATATTCGATTACACTCTTTATATCAACCGAATTATTAATAAGCTCTTTGATAAATTCGTCAGCATATTTTGTTGAATATTTTTAAAATATCGATCACCAACCAATCTACGCATTGATTTATATTCAAAATTTTATTAAAGACATAATAAGATAATAAGAGTCAATTAACTTTCTAAATGCATTTGTACATTCAAAACAAAGTAATATCCTTTTGAGAAGGATACAAGAATTGAGTGGATAATTTTGGGACCCACCAAGAAAAAGAATGTTTACACACACGTAAAATAAAATCATAACCTAGTAATGAAACAATTTGCAAAAAATAAATTTACAATTAAAATCAAGTTTAGATTAAATATATTTACGTAATAATTTACTAAAGAATTACGTATAATTTTTCTCAAATTATGTTATCAATATATAAAAATGCAAATATAATATGTGTGATATATTATCAATATTATGTAATAGCACATTATATAGAAACAATAAAATATATAATTATTACATATATAATTATTACATATATTATTACATATATTGTAATATTTCTTTATTATAAAGATATATTTATAGAATTAGAGATAAAAGTAATAATTTTTGTAAAAATACACAGTTTCATATATTATTTCCGCTGTAAATTGTGTAATTTCTATATTGTTTTTCACATATTGTTTTTGTAATTTTATACAAATTTTTTAATATGTATAATTACAACAAAATTAATATTGTAAAAAGGAACAGAGAAATTTGAATTTCATTTAAATAAAATTTGAATTGAATTTCAACATCATATTTTTACGCATATAGTTTATAGGAATGTTAATCTCTCTCCGCTCGCTCTCTTTCGTTTGCCTCTCCTCTTTTGCGATGGCCATTTCGCGAACGCCTCCTTCAGAAAAGCTCTCCCACGTTACGCAACGTGGCCGCGAGGACAGTGTTTTGAGGTGTCCAAGAATAGCTCCGTGCTCGTATTCCAATCCCTCCTCTCGTTTCTAAAACACCTGCCTTCTTCTTCCGTTATATCTCTTTTCACGTGTCCGTTCTCTCTCTCTCTCTCTCTCTCTCTCTCTCCCCCCTCTCTCCCTTTCTCCTTCCCTCTCTCTCTCTCTCTCTCTCTCTCTCTCTCTCTCTCTCTCTCTCTCTCTCTCTCACACATACATACACGCATCATCAATGACATCACGGAACAGCACACGAATTCATCCCTTCCACGTGTATTTGAACCACCGATAGCGTCTACATGTGACGTCATGACATCCACCGTTCCTATCTGTTCTTCTCTCCTCCCACTCTATGCCATCAGCAGTAGCGATGGCTGCAAGCTCGGTACGGGTTACAAAGTAAAGCTCTTCGTGGCGTCACAGGACAACGACCTGGCGACTAGCGTTCGCACCATGGCTGGTCGATCGGCTCTTGTCGAATCGAAGCCGCACTTACGGCAGAATTTCGAAAGCTTTGCCGTAAGCTCGCCGGGAAATACGGCTAGCAAGCACGGCACGAAAACGTCTGAAAACGCTTGCAGTCTCCGCGGTGGCAGTGAAGCCAGCGAGCCGTGCTTTTGCGTGTGCGTTTAATCGCGAGAGAAAAGGATCTTCATCGCGGCGCGGATGGTGAACGAGCTTTTGGCGCGCTTCAAGTGCATCGAAAGAAAATTCATGTAGTTTCATTCGCTAATAAAATGGTGGATCCGATCTAGAACAAAGCGATAGCCAAACGCTGCAATGATACATCGAATGATATATCGCGGCAACCGAGTTTTATAGTTATGAATTTTATAGTTATTAAAAAAATGAAATGCATTGAGTTATATAAGATGTAAATCATAATGATGAAGAAATCATTCTAGTTGACATTGTGGTACACAATGTAATATAAATAATAGATTAATTTATGTAACTTTTTGTTCGCTAATGCTTCGTACATAACTCGTAGTTTTCAGAATGCTAAAAAAACAGTGTCTGAATATGGTAAATTTAACGTATTCAATTGTTCAAAGCGATCGAATTGTTAAAAGCGTATTATAAAGTTTTATTGAGAAATTAAATTAATATGCAATTTTTAAAGGAAATCTGATTATATCGTATATGACAATAACGATATTTAATATAATTAGTATGAAATTTTATTCCAGTACAAGCGGAAAATTTGTGTTATTTTAACACGAAATATTTAAACATTGGATTGTCTGGAAAGTTCGTGTCGACTAACCTATATAATTTAATAAATGTATACTAAAATTTAAATCTTCTGCGTTTCAATTTTCCTTCAACATCGGCACGAACTTTCCGGACAATCCAATATATTAGAATGTATAAACGAACATTAAATTTAATACAAAATATATTATAAATTTAATACAAAAAAATATATTACTTTGATATTTTAGAAACAAATTATAAAAGCATTTTTCTTCAGTAAAATTAACATTTATAATAATTTAAAATATATATATATATATATATTTTTTTTTATTTATCTTATATCTTTATATTTTATTTATCTTAGAATTTACATTGTAGAATTGCATTATTTTTATGTTATTTATTCACTTAGTTATAAATTATGTTACAATATTTAGTAATCATAGGAGTTAAATTATTGCTAATGGCATTAGCAATAACGGATGAAAACTCAACGATAACCGTAAATATTTTGATATCTTTGAAGATAATACCCATGAAAGCCTAAAAAGCATAATCACATTATGTTAAATTAATACTTGGGTATGTAAAAATTAAAAAAAAAATTTTTACAGTTTTAACAGATACAAAATGTTTTTTTACAGTACATTTTTACCGTGCGTAATAATTTCTTTCTCATAATTCGAAATTTTGTAAATGATTGAAGAGTCGCATTTCTTGTGTTCTAAATTTCATCATCATTTCGAAAAACTACGGTTTAATAAACATTATTGATCACGTGAATGTGCAATTTTGCAGATGTTATTTAACTTATCTGGAGAATAAATATTGTTTCGCGCACAGTTTTCGGCATCAACGTCACCGTTAGATAACATTCGCTCATCACGTACTGTATACCATCTGTAAAATACAAACTGTAAAATTTTAGCACTCCGTTTTTTTTTTGTAGCTATCGTTGTATCTGTGTATTATTGCCTGAACTATTACTGATTTTATTATTGCATCTGAAATCATTGATGTATCGCTTATTTGCTGCAACAACCATATAATAAAAAAAAATATATTTTCTAAAAATTTCTATATATTTTCTAAAAAATGAATTTGAACGTTTTTAAATCATTAAAATTTTGAAATATTTACTTTTGAAATGTAAATTTAGGATAAGGTATTAGAGGTTCAATACTAAATAAAAGATTCATTTTTAAATTTATTATATTTAAAAATGCGTTTTACGCTTAAAGTATTTGCTTAAAAGCTATGTCATAGCAAGTAGATAAAAAGGGGCTAGAATATTAAAATCGGTACTTGTTTAATGCAACAAAAATTTGTAGTAAAGTATATATATATATAATATATATGAACATTTTTATAATAATTCGCTGCAAAATTTATCAAATACAGATTATTTTTTAATTTATTACAATACATTATGTAGAAAAATAATAAAACACAAGTGAATGCGTGTATATTAATATGGATATACAAGAAAATAAAAGACTTGGATAAAAATACAACGCTTGTTACTCTTTGCGCGCGTCGATCTATCTGTTCTCGCCTCGCCACGCCCCCTTTATCTACCTACATATCGCCCCTCTACGAAACTCGCACACGCACAAAAAGCGCGCCAAATTGCATTCTACACTCAGTCATCTTACTTACATCTGCCTTCAGAGGTATGATTTTTGGGTGTTGCTTCTTCCCAAGATTTCATGTGATCGTTAACGTTATGCGAAGCCCTTCTGCTTCACCTATTTTCTCGACGATATATCATTGCGAATTTTCTTGACACCATATGGGATTAGATATTTAGCAGCTAGTTTAATTCCGGACTACTTTGTGTGCGCTTAATGGCAACTAAATCGCCTTCGTTATATTATGGTGAAGCTTTTCTCTTCTTATTATACGTTCGCTTATTTTCTTCTTGAACTTTAATGAATTGTTGCAAACTCTGAGATTCTGCGCTTCTCTTGGAAAGATGCTGCCTTCCGCTTCGATAATGTTTCTAATTGTGGGATCTTCTTTCATTTTCATTTGCGTGCCGAACAAGTGATAAAACAGCGACATTCTAGTGCTTCTATTGGGTATACTTGGGTATATTCAAATACTTCTGTGTTTTTTCTACGTACTTGTACCATTCAGAAGGATTTGAATATGCTTTGCTAGAGGTATTAAGGTACGATTGACTCTTTCGATTTGGCCTCGAGGTAACAATAATCATGTTCTATTGCATGTTCTATTTCTTCGTCTTTACAATATTCTTTAAAGTCGTGCAAGATAAAAGCACTACCTCGATCTGACGATGCGTCGCGGATTCCCAAAAATAGCACTTTGTTTAATTAACTTATCTAAGACTTCGATGATGTTAGTGGTTTTCACAGGATACAGTCAGATAAATTTGGGGAAGCCAATCTATGACAGCGAAAATGTGATTGTATTTCTTCTTTGTGGACAAGAGTCCGAGATGATCTATGTGGTATGTCCCAAAGGGAATGCCTTCTTTATCTATGATGCCTTCTTTATCTATGGGATGTAACTATCCTTTCAGTTTTCCGGACTTTTTTCCGCTAAAATAAAGTCGATACAATTTTGCACATACTTCTCTATCTTTAGACGCATTCCTTTGAACCAATAGTCCGTCTTTATCAGTTTTTCTTGTCAACAGCAAAATGGCGATGAACATGCCGAATGATATTAGGTTGCATTGACCCTGGTACAACAATTAGAGCTTCATTATTTATCATCTTGTATAGCAAGTTGTTCATTATGCAATAATCCTCTGTTTTGCCCAACTGGATTTGTTCCCAAATCTTCTTTGTTTCGTCATCGTCTAGTTGACTTCTCCTTTTAGCTGCAATTGTCTCTTGGCATTCATCATCATTGTCATAGGCAAAGAGTTTTTGCTAAGAACGTCAATGTGACGCATAAGATTTCCTGTGCGATGTTCAATTGTGTATGTAAAGTCTTGAAGGAGCAGGGCCCATTTTTTACACAACAATCAATTTTCTTAAGGGTTAACATAGGCAAGTGGTAACGCTTGATAATCTGTCACTATTTTAAACGGAATGCCAATCAGATAAACTAAATTTTTTTATCGCTTTTATTACCGCTCCGAATCCATAACTGGATCAGTATTTAATTCAATATCTGCGATAGGTGAATATATAGGTAATGACGGTTTGTTACACAATATTTCCTTTAGTTGGTCGAACGCCTGTATTTCTCTATCGCCAAAGGAAAAATGCACTTTTTATTAATTCTTAACGGGCGAGCAATTGTCGCATAACCTGACACAAATTTCCTAAAGTAGCTTGTAAGGCCTAAAAAACTTTATATCGTCTTTACATCCTTTGGTGAAAAATTCTTATCGCTTTAGTTTTATCTTCGCAAGATGTAACATTTTCTAAGCTGTAATTAAATAACTGACTTTCGTTTGTAAAAAAACAATAACATTTTTCCTAATTTATTGTTAATCCGTACTCGTTGGCTACCGATAAAACGGCTTTTAAACGCGAGAAATTAATAATCAATAGAGGGCATGATTAGGTCGTAAACCAAAACGATTCCTTTTATTACTAAATTATTAAATACGGCATTTATGTAACATTGAAAATATGTCGGCGAAATACATAAGCCAAACGGCATGCGTAGAAATTCATAATGTCCGTTGGATACTATGAACGCTGTATATTTGCGACTATCCTCGGCTATTAGCGTGGAAGAACTCATTTGCTAAATCTAACGTCGAGAAAACTCGAGCACCTTGAAGCCTGTCAATTTGATCCTCTATAATAGATCCTCTATAATGGATAGCGTACTACTTTTACTATTTTATCGTTCAGTTTATAATAATCAACACATAATCGCGTTATTTTTCTTTTTCATGAGCACAATAGGGCTAGCGCAGTTTGAATATGAATGATACCTTGATTTAATCACGTTTGTATTTGCATATCGACAATCTTTAATTCTTGCGGCGCTAACCGGCGAGCGCGTTGGTAGATCGGGATGTCATCCTTTATAACAATTTGTTGAAGTTGTTTTTGTGGTCTTCATTATTTATGAACAATAAATTTACTTCATACTTTAGAAACTTCAATTTTGTTAACAAAAGTCAACTCATTAACTTCTTCCGCGATCTTCGTAACATTTATTATTTTACCACTTCTTATTTACGTATCTACTTCGCTCAGAAAGTTCCAATGATCATGTTATCATTTCGCTTCAAAAACGCATCAGGGATCACATGGAAATCAACTTCGAAATATTCGCCATCAATACATACTTTTATGTGAGTCAGTCTTAAGGTAAATTTTTGGCTGCAACAACGCCGAAATTTAATCGTCTGACTAATCAGTTTCGGAACTCTCATTTTGGCATAAAATCCCGCATGAGATTTAAGTCGCTATTTGAATAAAACAGAGCAGTTGCTTCGATGTTATTAATTTGAATAACTTTATAAAATCTCTTACATTTATTATGTGTTACCTTCGGATTATCTTCTACCTTACTCTGAATTGTATTGCAACTTTTATTCTTTTCGATTTTTGTACACTGCGAACAATTTGCCGCTATGTGTCCATGCTTGTTACATTGGAAGCAATATATCTTTTTCCTTCGATGGACACTGAAATGATTTTTTTCCGCCATAATTAAAACAATGCTTAACCTCCGCATTTTCTGTCCTACTAGTCTATGCCTGCTTTTTCCTAGGATCGTCCAATCTAATCTTATTAATCTGCGCTCTTTTTTTTTCATTAATTCTTATGTATCTAAATTCGCCTTTAATTGATTGAGATATCGTTTTAGTGCTATATAAAATTGTTATTTATTTCATCGACAATGCCATCTATTACTGTATATACTGTATGAAATACGTGGAAATTTCCATACTTATCGGCGATGCAATTTTTAACATTTTATAACAATACTGATGATGCGTTTCGTCCGGTCTCTTCTTTCTTCTTTGTAACTTCATGGATCGCATGACTATCTATTTTGGGAGCAAATTTCGATCTTAATGCCCTTCCATGTTTTTCCGCGTATTTCATGGTTTACGAAAAGGCGCGCCGATCCAATCAATAGCCGTCTCGCATATATCATCTGATGCACCGCCGACCATCCGCTAACCAACTTCGCTAAATCGTCGAATTCTCTTATCCACTAGTTTATGTTTTTTCCATCGTCATCGTTGAATTTATCAATAGCATCTTCAATGTTTTTAAAGGTTAATATGTAACTTCGTTCTAACGGTCTATCTCCGTCTTTGTTTTCTTCTCTTGCATTGGCGGCCATTGCCGCCTCGTTCTCATCATCATAACTCTCATCGCTACATATGTCGCTCTCGTCGCTATATATTGTCGTCGTTGCTTCGCTTCAATCATCTTACTAGCTCTAACTTATTGCTTTTAGCTTTGCTTTTTCAATTCGTCCTTTAACTGCACAACTGTCATGTCCTCATACTTGTTGCTACTCATTGCCGAGACGCTGCCCGTCATCTCGAATATCACTCTCAAGCTTTTCTCTTAATCTTGGACGAGCCCCCCCAATTGCAGAAAAATGATAAAACACAAGGGATAGTGAATATGTGTATATTATTACGAGTATATAAGAGAATAAAAGACTTGGAGAAAACAACGCTTGCTACTCTTGTGCACGTCGATCTATCTGTTCTCGCCTCGCCGCGCCCTCTCTATTTACCTACATGTCGCTCCTTTACGAAATTCGCCACTCGCACAATCTAAAAAGCGCGTCAAATCGCATCGCATCCTACAATTATAATATTATTCAACTTCCTAGCTATGGAAAAATAAATTGTTTTTTAATAAATATGTTTTTGTAAAGAAATAATGAACTCTTATTAAATAAAATAACAATATTATATAAATAAATCCATTTATATAAATATTGTTATGACTACTGATTTTTGTTTGTTATGTATAAAGCTTAAAGCTGCACCAGAAGATTTTCAACATTGCTTTTAAGAAAAAGGACCTTTAAATTGCTAGAAATTTCCAAAGATTAAAAATTTAATTATAGAATAAATTAAAGATAATTGTGATGTTTAAAGGTAGAGTAAGTCTTAATGAAATTTCTTTTTTATGATTAATAATTATTTTTAAAATGATTTAGACAGATAATGTTTAGTTTTTTGTTATTTTTCATTTATTTTTTATTTAAGCCTTATGGATATAATAAGTGTTAGAATTAATTTTTTTTTCATTTTAGAAATATTCTATAAAAAAAGATATACCTATATTTTATTTCTATGAATGAGTAAAATAACGATTTTATTCTTACTGATTGTAATTTGTTTTAATATCTCTATAAATAGAACTGATAAAAGATAAAATTAGGTGGGCCTTATTTATTTTAAGCATTTTAATTAATGTAAAAGAATGAAACTATCTTTTATATTAAAGTATGTAATCATATAGAAATAGGAGAACCCCCTTCTGATGACTTTAACATATTGTCAAGGTTATTACTGAGTAATCTCCGACAGATTTTAGAAATTATTAATAAAATAACTTTAAGAAATAACATATTTTTTTCACTATTCAAAATAAAATTCTGCTTTAAAAATAAAAATTTTCTTTGAAAGAGATTTTTTTGTACAATATATTGTATAATTTATTTTTAAAGCGAAGAATTTCGAGGGCACACGACTTTCCATGTGAAGTAAAATCAACCTCAGCTCTCCCCTGCTTAGAGGCGTATGATTTTCTAGGCAGGGAGGGGAGGGGGGTCATGATCTTAACAACATACGTTACAAGGTCTTCGGAGGGGGATTCCTTATTCTATATAATTACTAAGTATTTTTTTCCTTTTTTTTACATACATTTTTTTTTTCCGTCCTTTTTTTATAAGTAGTTCCAAAATGACAATTTTTTAATTGTAACAAATGAGTGATATGTATTTTGCAATGAAAGCTATTATGTAATCATGCAGAAAAGATTGTAAGTTCATGGTTAGAAAAATTAAATCGTTCGTTAAAGCAAATATATGTACCTCTTAATTAGGCCACTCATTGTACGCGATCGATAAAGATTCTTCCACAGAATATACGAATATTACCTGTTGAATTTTCACGCACGTCGCGCAACCGCAATTTCTACGTCTCGAAAGAACGACGCGATGCGAATAGTACAAGATCTACTTGTGAATCTTTTATATCATGCTGTAAACAGAGAGAGAGAGAGAGAGAGAGAGAGAGAGAGAGAGAGAGAGAGAGAAGTTCGATCAACTTCTCAACAAGAGACTCATTTGAATCGCTATAGAGATTCTATCATTTTCACGAAATCGATTTTCGACCTGTCCATGCGAAGCTTCGCCATTGAGATTGGCGCGAATAAGGACGAGAAATGAGTTGTGACGCGGAGAGTCTGAAAGAGGAACAAGAAATGAATCCCACGAGAAATTGTAGGTTTAATTTATTTATTTTTATAATTAACATCTACCTATATCCATATCCTAAAATTATCATTTTTTTCACGTGAACGTTGACTATTACCCTATGAATATAAAATTAGATCTTTTTTTACGCAATTCTGCAAATTCTAACAGCGACTCGATAGTAAAGTTGATAATTTTCTTATTTGATCTCCGTATTCCTTCTCGATCAAATCAGATTATTTAAACTACGTAACGTTCCTTCGCAACAATTTAAGTGTGATTATAATAGACAATAAAACGCGTACAATATCACATAGGGAAGTCAAAATAAACCATTTACATTCTTTCTCATCGATTTCATAAACCGATTCTAATTCTATTTGACTTCCATTCTAATTTTTCTTAGCGCCCACCGATTTTCTGTATTTATATATCAGTATATTTATATATCAGTATATTTGGTGAGAAGGTCAAGGCTATTTCTCTTGACCCCCCTATAAAAATTTATACATTTTACACAAAAAATTATAAAATATACTATTATTATTGTAAATATCCGTCTATTATTAGATATATGAAGATATATTTATATAATTAAAATACTAATTTATATAGAGATCCACAATTTTATATATATTTCCATTATAAATTATGTAATTTTTACACATTATTTATATAATTTTATGTACTTTTTTATGTATGACGAAAATGGCTTACATTTTTATTAGACTCCACTTAAAATGAAAATGAAAATGACTTTATTATTGCCTCTGGATGTGATATTCTTTGAGAGTACAATCAATATATTATATTCAAAACTATCGCAGAAAATTTCCCTCATTCATATGCGAAATAAATTAATAGTAATCTCTCATATATTTTTTATATATTCATCTCGTATATTATCTCGTATATTAATAATCGATTAGATTTATATGAAGCATATAATTCAAAATATTAAAAGTCTTATTTAATATTTTATCCAACACGTAACATTATCTGATCGGGAATCGAGCATCCAATAGTGTTTGAATATTTCACGAGTAGCTGCTAAAGTTAATCGGGAAAATCGAAACTCTTGTTTCCTACTGTGTCACCTTCGTCAATCCTGAAATGTGTCATTTAATTCCATTATCGTGTTCTAACTCTACCATCTCTTTCATAAGCAGAAAATTATTATTTCTCGTTGTTAATTCGTGTCTGAGAAGAAACTTGTTCGCACTGACAATCGTCTAAAGATGTTATTTCTGAGGTGATGAGACGCTTATCTTTCATTCGAGTAAAAAGAGGACACGGGCACGCCTCCAAAGACACCAGCGAAATTAGTCCTGCCAATAGCATTGTTATTTTCAAATTACTCTCAAAAATGCACGGAAAGAACAATTTTGCTGAAGTATTTAAGTATCTATAGATAGGGATACAAATCTGAAAATAATGTTGTTGAACCAAAAATAAATATGTAATAAACTCAAGCAATATATGCTGTAAAAAGTTTTGCAACAACCTAATTTGATTGTCCTACGTAATTATTTTGATAATATGTAAGCGAAGATTTCTGTATGAAGTATATGCAAATTCCACAAGTTATATATCTGGTATGTAGAAATGCCACATGCTAGAAACAAATTTGAGAAACAAAAAATTCAAATTTGTGCAAATTTTAATAAATGTGGATAGAAATAAGTAAAGACGCGTGCCTTACGCTATAGGCTAGGGCCATATTTATTTGATGATATTCTTTTCTTTACCGCGCTGTCCGTATTTATATTGCATAATGTTCTCTCTTTCCCTAAAGTGGCACTACCAGCGAAAAGCACTGATACGTGTGTTTTTTCCTGAGTCTTTACTAAAGATCCTGAGGGACTGTGTGTTTGTGGTAGTGTACCGATTTGTTAGAAGTACTGTATATAAAAAGGAAGAGATACTAAGATAGGTTTCTAATAAGAAAACAAAAAATAGATCCAGTATCTGATTATCATGAAATTATTCGGAATGCATTCCAATTGGAATGATTTAATTATTTCTTGGATTTCTATTAAATTTTCTACGAAAAAAGAAACAATTCTGATTAGAATCCATTTCAAAGTTCTATAAATACATGTCCTAATCCGGGTTCTTCGATTTTGACAGATTCAACGTAGATAAAAAAAGATCTGTTTTCTTTTTGCAATCAGCGCATTCTTATCAGATGTAGTTCATGTACGCAGTCTTCTTCTCCGAGAAACATCTGAAGTACTCCACATTCCAAAAAAAAACAAGTTTGCCCATCAAATTAAAAAAATGTTTAGAACTGTTTCTAGTTAAATTTTTAAATACTTCAGCAAAACCGTTCTTCCCATGTAATTGACAATACTGCTGACGGAACTAAGAGACATTTTACATTGCATCGCAAGTCAATCGCAAGTCAATCGCGATAGCTAATCAAAAGCTAATCAATAATCCATTGACAATTTTGATTGACTGTCACGACAGCATTGCGTATGTTTGCCACGCATACTATTGAATATGCCCTTAACTCTTCATCATAAGATCAAAAATAATCAAGGGTAATAGACCCTGGACGGTGACCATACTTCTATCTCGATTCGTCAACAAGAGAAATTTAATACGATATTTGTCTAGTAGATGGAATTTAACTTTAGCTCGATCCTCCAAAAGAACGACTGCGGCATTCATAATTTTATACAGCAAACAAATGATCGAATATTGTTCTTTATTTACTTACAAATGAATTTTACTTTTGTTCGTATTATTACCATTATGAGATGTTAGAAATGACAAAATTTATAATGGAAATAAATATATATTTATAAAAATATGTTCTTAAATGTATGAATATGCATATAATAAAAAAATTGCTCGACTGTTAACATGTATTTGGATTTAATCTATCATAAATACATCAAAGTCAATAACCGCATTCTATTGCTTACGATGTATTCTGCTACATCAATGCACTTTATATGAACGTTTTTTTGGCGTAAATGAAGGTCAAACGGAATCACACTCGCGTATATCTGACCTCTAAGACTAGAGTTTCAAAATTGTTACATTCCTAGGATATGATTAGAGCGCCTAAAATCTAATTCTGATCGCAGACGGAAATATCTTTCTAGCGAAATGCGCGAGTTTCCAGCGTAATTAGGATCGGTTAATGAGAGAGAGAGAGAGAGAGAGAGAGAGAGAGAGAGAGAGAGAGAGAGAAAATGTGCACGTGTATGTTTCTACTGAATATCGAACTTCATCTATCCTGTACAATGATCTTGGTAGGATCGCTGATCACGCGGCCATTTCTGGCAAATGTACTCGAGCTCACGCGAAAGCATAGTTTGAAAAGGAAACGAAGAAAGTGAAAGTTAAAACGAGAAGGGAACAGTGAATAAAAAGGGGAGCGGATAGGGAAGAAGGGAGATAATGTAAACGAGAAACATGCCAGAAAGAGTAAAATCAAAAAAGAGGAAAAGAGAACACGCGTTATTTCTGTGCACCGCACGATGCCACGTCACAAGAGCATTGCACTCTCCGTGACGTCACGGTGGCAATAGCGTCATCGACCAATTGGAAATAGCTATGTTAACCTATTAACCACTCGCTTGTACTGCAGCATCATGACCTGACTGGACTAGCATCAACCAACACAGCTATCATGAGACATAGCGTAGTAATTGCCGGCTGAAGCCTTCCTTCTTCTTGCTCATTCGACAGGAAAAGTTGTCTGTCATTCATAGCACAATATAACATTACATGTGCGTGCATACATGCATGCGTGTGTGTGTGTGTGTGTGTGTATGTGTGTGGGCGCGTGTGTGACAAATTAAAACGTTAATTATAGAAAATTTATTCTGTTATTTATGAACTGCCAACAGAAAGATATTTTTGTGCTTATTTGTAATTAATTATTAAAATACATAAAACATAAAATACATAAAATGCAACAGAGAACAGATTTAACTTCTTAAAATCTATAGCAATTTTTCTGTCAAGTCACGAGTTTATAAATCGGTTATAGGATAAATAGAACGTTAGGGAAAGATTGATAGAATATATAGTTTTTGAGTTACCAAACGATTAAAGAAGAATCAATAGATCAGGGATTACCTGTTTAGCGATTTCGGCGATCGCAAGGTCAGCGAGTGAGTCCAAGAATCTGGAACTGAATCAGGAAGGGCCATGTGTAAATTACTCTTGCGGATTAAGCGTGGACTCGGATTTATTTTTGGAGTACCGTAGCGTCCCGATAGAGAGGGGCTCGGGGATGCTTATTTATAGCGGACGCGGTCGGTTTTGCTTCGTCGCAAATTTAGAAACTCATTTCGCTATCTTTGTCTCGCTGCGTATTATCAAATTCTGGCTGTTTCTTCCTACACGACGCCATCGGGACCAGCCGGGAACGCCGGAGATACATTTGGCCGTCAGCCAGGACTATTGTTCCGCAGGCTTGCTTATTTTACGCGCTCACTGATAACCATAAATATCCGTCTCTCCGCGTACTCCTTTGTCACGGCCTGTATATTTCCTTGTTTTCGCTCAATAGTTGTTTCCTAGATACTTAATTCAGAGCATTCAATGCTACACTGTCCTTTTCCGTTCTAAAATATGTTTAGATGTCATTTGTTATTATTGCAAATGAAAAGAAGAACAAATTTTGAATTAATTACTGCTTCTAAAATAAATGGAAAATGATGTAAAAAGTTTTAAAGACTATAGGCGAAACGGAAGCTGATGGCGTACGGGGTTGAAAATCTCTTTTTTTTTACTACAGAGTGTTTTTTATAGTAATGCTATAATATTAGTAATAATAATTATGTTCTTTTTCATGTATATATACATATATATATATATATATAGCATTATAAATATAATTATTACTAACATTATAGCAGTAATAACTATAAAAATGGAGCCACAATTATCTATTTTATCATAGCTACTATAATAGTTACTACTATAATAAAGTTATAGTTACTATAATAGCACTATTCTCTCAAGGAGATTGCATTCACTTTTTGATCGATAAAAGATGTATATATTCTATAAAACGAATACCGCTTATAGCTGAGTCGAGAGAGAATAAGTCTTCTTTATTACTGATATTCAGCATCGTAAAACGACAATGCCGTTACAAGAATACTAATGAAAACAGTGTACATAAGTATCAACGGGAGTTTATTACTGTCTACATGAGGAGCTCTTGAAATAGGCGCACTATTGGACTCTTCTCTTTCTGCACGAGGTTCCGTGGACCTCGCGAAACTGTTACAGTCATGCGCACGCGTATCGTCACTCTAATATTAGCCGAAAAGCATATGGCTTCTCTAGAGCATGCTGTAAATTACCGGCGGCGCGGCCACGTGAATTACCGGCGTTCACGGAAATAAATCGATGCGCATCACGACAGCTCGACGCTACGCGAGAGTTTGTCCTTTGCTTCTTTGAGCTAGTACACCGCGCTCGACGTTTCGTTACCATCACCTATTCAGCTATTTCAAACAGCGCGAAACACGAACGCGTGACGCTTCCATAAATCAATCCGTAATTTCCTTGCCGTGAGAAGAAAGAACAGCCTCGAAATAATCTCTCAACAGTAGTTGTTGCTTTGTAAAATTAATTCACATCTCTTTTAATAATAAAATTCACCTCTCGTGTTCTTTCCTGCTCGGGTAGAATGTCGTACTTGTGGTTTTTTCGTATAATTTCGATTAGTGACTTTGAAAATTGAAGGCGTAATTCTTTTCTTTTCAACAGATTCAACGAGCGAAAGTTTGAAAATTATTTTGCAGTCAACCATCGATCCTTCTTACCGATCGATGCGCGATGATGTTTTAACGGGTGGATTAACGGATTTTCGAGGAACGAGTCTTGAGGACGAAATCCTCTTTATTTCTTCGCTATTCGATATCACTTTTATCCTCTTTTTCGTCAACGGTACTGAATAGATGTTATTCGTGAGAACGTTAACTTCTGATAACGCATCATCTCTCCTCAGCTCTTCTCCATATTTTCTAAATTTTCTTGCTTAACAGTTACCGGCGATTCCATGACGAGTGCTTCTTTTTACCAGTTTGAAAGTTGTACAAGGACTTAACGAGATATGATCACTCGAGCGGAACAAAGCGAATCTTCTTCGATGTTCACTATTCTTAGGATTCACGCGGCCTTGGAAATTAAGCCCTTGACATTTCTATTCAGCAGCGAGAAATTTCCTTTTTTTGGTCTCTCTTCATGGATTATCTTGCGTATCTCTTGACGAAAATTTCCTCAAACTCTATGTCCGCGTCTTTGTTCTCTTGGGTTTCGTTATCCCAGCGACTATTCTTCTCGCTCCTTACGCACGTTTATATTGATTCGAGATTTTGGCTAAAACTTTATACATTATGTATACTCAAGTTGAGAATTTTTCAAATTCCGACAATATACAATAAATATGTTAGTAATTTTACAGTATAAATAGATATGTTACAATTATATATATATATATATATATAAATATATCATCAGAATCACAATTTAAAAAAAGTAGTTGAAAAAAAGTCATCACAAAAAAGGATGATTTTTTAAAGGTAAACGGAAATGATAAAAATTCGATTATATTAAGTATATTCTTTTTATCGATATTATTTAATCAATAATATTTGCGAAATTAAAAACTAGTTTTTTTGTTTTTTGGGATACTTAATTATTTAAATTATTACTTTTAAAGAAATAAAGCAATATATATTTCTTTAAAAGTAATAATTTAAATAATTAAGTATCCAAAAAAACAAAAAAACTAGTTTTTAATTTCGCAAATATTATTGATTAAATAATATCGATAAAAAGAATATACTTAACATAATCGAATTTTTATCATTTCCATTTACCTTTAAAAAATCATCCTTTTTAAGTTGTGATGACTTTCTTTCAACCACTTTTTTTAAATTGTGATTCTGATGATTTTTTTTTGATAAATTGAGTTAGTTTACTTATGATGGTTATATTGTAATAGAGTAATGTTTACTTAATTCATTCATATACAAAAAGAATGATTTTTCTCAAAATTTAACTAAATACAGATCTGAAAATAATTTTATTAGCAATAATAAAAGATTTATTAAGATCGTATATGTGAATATACAATTAGAGTTTAAAGTCTATAACGGTCGAAGCTAGATTTTAGATGCTTAAATAATTTCAATGAGAATATTTATACCCGGACAGCGTTCATTGGACGGCTAAATCTGGTTTTTATTTAGTTCGAACGCCTTTGACTTAGTACGAATGTTTTAAAAATGTTTGTTATTCAGTATATTCACATTTGGACATTTAAAAAATGTTCATCTCATGCAAAAAATTTTCTAAATCTGCTCGCGATGTGTTGTGTTCGCTGACTTGACAAGTGAAAATTTTTTTAAGATCGCACGAGGAGTTTCACTTCTGTTAATATGTATGGACGTCTTTTGAATCCCTAGGACATCTGTGCTATGTTGAAAATTTTCAACGACAAAAAAATATATTGTATATTGTTTAGGTATATCATGATACATAACCTGTATCGTATCAATATGGCATACTGTTATTGACAAGAGAGAGACTGTCGAGATCTCTAGTCGAAGATATACATGATAATTGGTACTGTGAAAGTACAGCGTATGATTTCCTAACCTCAAAATAATTATTGTAACATGAAGATTAAATATTAGACAGAAACTGACTGGATGTTCAGTTGAACTGCACAAATTTTTATCAAGACCATATTGATCAGATGTATCATAACTATACATCCACGATTATGTAGGTGAATCATCGAAATGCAGCTGTTTTCATGCGATTGTTATTATAATGACTATTTTCAGGTTAGGAAATCATACGCTGTACTTTCACAGTACCAGTTATCATCATGTACATCGTCTTCGACTAGAGATCTCTACAGTCTCTCTCCTGTCGATAATAATACCTATTGATACGGATTATATAATATAATGTATCTAAACAATATGCAGTACAAATACAATGTTGATACGCTGTACTATAATATCATGTACACTTTTTGTACTGTTATCATATAGTTACGCCGTACATTACCACCTCGTGGCAGTACAGTAACAGTACGGTAGCGCTATTTTGTGTATCGTGAGATATTCGCTTGGCTGGGTAGATTTTTTGTCGTTGAAAATTTTCAACAAAGCACAGATGTCCTAGGGACATTCATGGGACATTAAAAAAACGTATATACTAAAGATGTCCTTAAGACATCCTTTGGATAAAGTGTGCTATGTGAAAATATTCAGTGAATGAAATTGCTCTATTACGTCACATTTGTTAACTATTTTAGCTTGAAAGCATTCAAAAATGCTATTTTTAGTATTATAACTTTAAGTTCAATTTTGTCAAATATGTGACGTAATACAGCAATTTTATTTGTGGATTCATTTTTAATTTAAATGATAAAAAATCTATAAGAATCATATTTCATCTACAATAATTTATGATCTAAAAAGAAGTTTAAATTTATTACACAGTATATGTTATCTAGATCAAATATTTCGCATACGAAGTGAATCTGAAAGTTTATAGTTTAAACAGAGATAAGATAGTTATTTTAAGAGACTTTCTATATTTCATTCTCTCCTTTACGGCAAGACATCGACTATAAAAATTTTTTGCTGAACATTTTTAAAATATCCAAATGTAAACATACTTTGTACATTGAATAATGTACGTTTTTAAAACATTCATACTAAGTCTATAGACGTTTGGATCAGATTGAAATCAAGTCTGTATGTCCAGTGAATATCTTGTGCTGTCTGGGTATGTAGTCATTTGAACTGCGCGCCGAAATAATTTTTCGGACTTATAAATTAAACTATCATAGTAATACACATTAAATTGACAAATAATTTAATAATTTGATGTTCAATCAGGCATCCTATTAGAAAGATGTTAATGTGCTGAAAAACTAATTTTAGATCATCAAAATAATTATATAGAATACTCAATCTGATTGCTGGAATGTTGAAACTTTTTGCAGCATTTCTCGTCATGCTTAAGTTTCCTACATAATTATTTTGAAGGTCCAACAAAATTATTTTCAAATCTGTATCTGCCTAATTTTTAAATACTTCAAAATCGTTCTTTCCATACTTAATATCTCAAAAATTATATTTTTTGTCACTCTTATGTTACTTTCAAAGTAAAAGAGTGATATGAAGGAAGAAAATTCTGTAAAATTTAGAAACGTATTCTCTCTTTTTGAAGATCAAAAGCTGTGAAAACTTTTC
This sequence comes from Atta colombica, assembly GCF_001594045.1. Classification (NCBI taxonomy): domain Eukaryota; kingdom Metazoa; phylum Arthropoda; class Insecta; order Hymenoptera; family Formicidae; genus Atta; species Atta colombica. The sequence goes on from NW_017259556.1 coordinate 768,093, forward strand.
ATAAATAATTAAGAGAGAATCAATATATAACTTTGTAATTTATTTTACAATTATTGTATACCCATTCGCAATTTCCGCTTACGTTTCGACACGAGAGGTTGCGTTGAAACATGCATTAATCCGTCAATGGCAATTTGCTACGAATGGCTTTTACGATCGCTTCGGGAATTATGTCATGCCGTATATTAATCCCATCGAATTTACGATAGTAACCGATAATGTATATATATTTCATGTTTAAGCGAATACACAGCTACATCTATATTCTATAAATTTCTCAGAGTGAAATCTCACTCCAAAAAAATTAAAATACTGCCACTATTGGAAAAAAAGAATGAAAAAGTTGCATTCTTGAATAAGAATCGTAGACTTCCGTTCTCTTTTTTGGAATGAGAGTCGCTCCAAAAAAGGGATGAATTTTCTTTCCTTTGGAATGAATCTCATTCCAAAAAAAAAAGAGTAAAAATCTGTTACTCTTATTTAAAAATGCAAAATTTTCATTCTTTTTTAATAATGGCAGTATTTTAACTCTTTTGAAGTGAGTTTTTACTTTAAAAAATTTAGAGAATAGAATGCGTCTAATCTTAATAGTATAATACGAAATCTTACATATCGAAACTTACAGTTTTAAAATTTATGTTAATGTTAATACATTTCACATATACTAAACGGTCTATCCAAATTTTTTTGTTAATTTAATACAAGTTCAATATGTTAGAAATACAGATATTATATAAAAATTAACACGATAAATATAAGATTGACAGAATTTGGAAACATATCTTTTTTAATAAAATTAGAATTCACAATGTATTAAATAACATGTATATTTGTTTTGTATTCATTTATCTTACAGTTTGTTTTAAAACTACTATACTACTTTTATTTGTGTTTACTTACTTATTATAAATTACATTATTTTAATACTAAGAAATGTTAAATATCAATTTAACACAAATTATTATAATCAAATTATGCTAAATTTTAACAAGGATTGTTTTTAACACAAAAAAATTTTTATTGTGTTTTTTTCACTTTGTGTATGTACACTTTCGTAAACATAATTACATTTTATTTAATACCATACCATATATACATATATCTCTATAATTTTATTTAGTATTATTATTTTTACAATTTATATGTAAAGATATCCAAGTCAATAGTGAATTTTCTCTTATCATGTTTCTTTTATATGGTGGTATTCCACGATGGATTTATTCCAGTTTTAGATAAATTTCAATGGCTTCTCTGGGGGGCGTGAAATTTTACGATGTCTGGATTAGCAGCTGTCATGTACAAAAAAATTCGTATACTTTGTTTTACAAAAATTTACTCCGCGTAGAAGAGGCGTTCTCGCGCCCGCAGCGAAACGGCCGCCTTTACTGCCGGTTTTACGAGCGCGCGTGTTTTTAAAATACCGTCTCGATAAAATGAACTGCTGCAATATCTCCGCTGTGCTTACAGCGTCCTTTTTCTTCTTTTTTCCTCCTTTCGCACTTTTGGATCTTTAATGCTCGTCGAGTCACCATTCGGACCGGAACTAACACGCAGATAAAATGTCCGTTTTTGGTCTTATCAGACGCGCTGAAATAGGAAATGTCATTTCTAGTAATATCATTTAATCTTTCCAGTGGCACTATCCGACTAAAAAACTTTGTACTTTCCAGCACATCAACTCTTATTCTGGTCCCGCATTTTCTTCTAATTAGAAAAACGTAATAATCCTCATACAGAAAGATATACAGAAAACGGATTTGCTAAAATATCTAAAAATTTAGCTTAAATAGATGTTTTAAAAATAATTTTGTTTAAATCATCAAAATAATTATACATGAAACACTTAAACTAAAATTTTGTAACTTGTAGTATTGTCATCACGTGTAAGCATTCTATATAATTATCTTGATGGTATAACAAAATTATTTTTAGACCTGTATCTATATAAGCTAAATTTTTTGATAATTCAGTATTCGTTCTTTTTATACACAGGAATGATCTAAATTCTAAAGCAACAAAAATTTGCGAGAAGCAACATCCAAAAAAAACTAAACTTAAAGCAAAATAATGTTAGTTAAATTCGCTTTTAGAGATAACGATGTAAATCCGATATTTTCACTTTTTCACGAAAATTGAAAATCATCTAGGTCCTCCCGATTGTGTTCGCGTAAAGATAAAACCTCTTTTTTTTAATATTATCTGTGAACGAAATAGAAAAAGTGTATATGAAACGTTGCCGAACGATCTTTATTATTTTCTGCGTTAACAAATACGAAACAACAAATTATAAACCGACAAATGCAATCCTTTATTGATTGGCTCTGGGGCTTTTTAATCGAATAATCTTTGTTTTTTTTTTATAAAACATAAAATCTACAAATAATTATTAAATAACAAGGAACAATGAAATTCGTGCCCAAAATGGAAAGATAATTGAATTTAGATCAAAATTAATATTTAATTATTTATAATTAGATGATTGTACACATTATATAAAACAAAGGAAGCAAAAACTTTATTTCAATATTAAATTATAGAGAAAATGTCACGAGGAAATGAAAGGGAATTCAATCCAATTTTGTAATTTATTTGTAAATTTCGTGTGAATACATTTTCTTTTCTGAGGATATAAAATCGTTATTCCTAGAGGATATATTGGTATGGCATGTGCTTCTTGCTTTGTGCTTGGAATCCACATGGATTGGAGTCGCGCATATTCAGAAATTCACTTACACTTTAGCCGGACTATAAAGAGAGTCAACTATGCATGACCGATCGTGATGTGCGTGACATTCTACGCTAAACAGAAAAAATCGATAGTGAAAAGGAATGTTGATAGGATACCTTATTGTGCAGAAAACACACATATTAGTCACTTCAAGCATTAACAATATGCGAACTGCGAAATTAACGATATATGATTGGGGCTTGCGGAAATGAAGTGCTTGTCTAAAATATCTTATAATTTAGGCTGTGTTCCGTTATTCACTGCGAATACTGAAACTCTATAGTTTATATTACGAATACTATAGATTTTCAGTACTTGCAATGAATAACGGAACGCAGCTTTAGTTAGAGAGATCTCTCCGAATCGAATTATAGAAGTATGAAAATAATACGAGAAAATGTATCCTTGCAGAAAATTACAGAGTGACAAAAAGTTTGTCCACAAAGTTTTATGTTTATTAAATCATTAGTAGATATTATATAAAATATATTTATTAAAAAAATTCTGAAGTTTTAGTTATATTTTATTAAACATCAAAAATAATAATTAACATCCAAAATAGCTACCTTTAATTTTGGTATAAGCTTTAAGAAGTTCGAAAACGCATCGATGGCTCGCATCTTTCTACGAATAAATTCTCTCAGGCATTCAATAGAGCGATCTTTATTTCAGTAAATAAAAATCTTTTAATGCAAGGCTTTTTGATATTTAATAAAATGTAACTAACATTCCAGAATTTATTTTTTTTAACATATGTAATTTAAATGACTACAAAAAATGACAGCTTGTTAACTGAACCATGATTTGATAAATTTTGATTAAACTTTGTGACTAAACTTTGTCACCCTGTATTGTGTTCTGTTTTATTAAGAATGCATTACACAATTCTAAGGTGTCGTAATTCTGCGAAAATTCAAAAGTAATCTTCATGTTGCGCAAGATAAAACATATAACGGTATGTAGAGAGTAAAAATATGTTGGCGCATCAGCCTTGGCCATGACATCGATTGAGAATGCGAGAAACGTTCGTTTGATCATGGCAAGGAACATGCGTTCTATTGTAGTACCAAAGTCAAACCGATGTCTTATGTAATTCAACAGGACATGTGGATCTTATCAGAGATGTTGACGCTGCATTTCGGAATAACGTTTGTTATGGAATATCCAGATGGCAATTTTGGCTCGGTTTTTGGCCGAATGAATTTTCACACGGGACACTTTTCTTTCGTCGATGTTTTCTGAATCCAAGGTACCCTGACACGTAAACATCATCACTAATTAATTTCGTTAACTACTGCGAATAAATCTTTTCACTTTATGCGTGAAATTATTTCCCTCTTGCATGAGAGAGAGAGAGAGAGAGAGAGGGAGGGGAGGGGGAGAGAGAGAGAGAGAAGGGGGGGCTGCAGACTTCTCTAATTGAAGTTAAACTCCTAGCATGGAAACTTATACTTTTCTGATAACTTATTTGTCTGATTCTCTGATTGTCACGACTGCGTTGATTTTTATAATTAGCCAAGGTGAACTTGTCTCATGGAAATGTTGCTAGAAGATAGAAATAATAAAATTCCAATCTTGATAATAATTTTTTTTATTTAATTACGCGGCAGAAAATCAAGTTGACGCTTATCGAAGTTAGTATCGCGTGTTTATACTCCTCGTAGTTAATGTCAAAGATAAAATATACAATTTTTTTTCATTTTTTTTTTACTGTACGAGCAGTACTTGCAACAAGCCACGATAAACTCTGCATCTACTTTAGCGCGATCTGATATAACAAAGTTGTTACGAAGGGCTTATATCGGGTACTTAACACTTTTATGTCACTGCAGCAACAATCTAAGCTTTACGAGGATATATAGCGCAGCTAGAACGAGACAACTATTTGGGCGCGATCCAGAAACTTTTACGGCAAGTTTTGTAATCTCTCTTGTCTAACCACTCGCCTTTGCGAATGAAATATTGCCAATGCGCAAATTTGCGCATCGGCGTCTAAAAGACATCTAGTAAACGTCAATCTGGAATATTTATTGTGTTGCACGGTCGCGCATCGCGCAAATAGGTTACGGTGCTTTGTATGTGCCCCGGCATGAATTTCTCTAGCGTTTTGTATTTCTTGATTCACTGCTCAATATTTCCGAATTTTATGGTCGCACCACGATCCTTGACACGCAAAGTGCCATCGATGCGATGATTTTGACATGCTATCCGTAGCATCAAAAACTTGAGTTTCTCGAGTGTAGATGATACTTGCATGTATAACACTTCAGTACTTCAAACAACTAGTCTAAGATGCTTGTATGTCAATTTATGTTGGGGGAATATATATCAAGAATTAATTTATTTAATCTTCCGGAGTTAACGCCAAAATCTATAATACTATTTCTGAGATTGTATAAGACTCATTTAATTTATATTAATTAGTTCTTTGTGGATGGACGATTATACTTATGATTATCCCCTTTTATTTTGTAAATCACTTGTTTGATTTTTATGAAACTTGGCCTACGAGATAATTTGATAATTTATTTGAATCTGAAGTCAAAAATAAAATTCGAAATGATGAATTCAATATGGACAGAAGTTTATGGAAATAATTTAATTAATATATACATAGAACTTGATTTTAGAGAATTTTTAATTGCAAGGTGTGTGTGTGTGTGTGTGTATCAATATATATATATATATATA
>NW_017259556.1:773611-779674 GCF_001594045.1 Atta colombica
GAAAATTCATCATATTCTTTGAAAAAATACTCTGTAGACTTTAAAAAACAACATATGATTTTAGTCATTAACAAGAGAAGCAAACATAAGATAAAATATTTTTCTTCAAATTTTGATTTAATCGATATTAATAATTGGACAATTATGTCAATTAATTGATTATCATTATAAGTAATATATTTTTTTGCGTTGGGGTTTAAAGCGCGTGAGCATCCATAATGAACTACTCAGCCATATGCTTATATAGCGATAAAGATCGGAAATGATTTCTATGACAGTTATATTAAATATTAATTCTTCATTTCCTGTGTCATATGAGGTCGTCACAAATGCTGGTAATGCTCAGAACAAGAGAAGAGATTGGTGGAGAGTATATAAAAGTATTAACGAATAAAAATTGAATGAACACAAAAAAAAGGTTGATAACCCAAGAAGGAAAAAACTATTGATAGTAGTATATAAGAAGAGTAATGTCTCTGCTGGATAGATAAAAATGGCCATCTTCCAATTATGTTGCATCAAATGGATGCAGGACCTGAGGACTCACTTTATAACACTCCCACTCATGAGTTTCTCATAAATCAGTGACAGTTGTTTCAGTTTTCCGGAACCGAGTTTTGGTTAGTCTTTTAATCAATATATCCGCCAATTGTATTTCAATTATACAATACTGTATCCACTTTCTCAGTTTCTGCAGCCTTTCGTACAAATCAATAATCCTTGTCAATGTGTTTTGTACGTTGGTGATAACCAGGATTTTTTGTTAAGGAAATGCTTGATTATTACAATTTAATAATATTGGCTTTATTTCTTTTTCTATACATTGCAAATTTGCCAATAATTTATGTAGCCACATTAGTTTTTATGCTTTGATAGGTGTCACAAGTTCTGTCTCTGCTGTTGACAGAGAGAGATTGTCTTTTGTAATCTTGATGATCAACTTATTGATCCACCTTGTAGAATTACGATATATTCACTAGTTGAATCCACTCCGTCTCTCGTCTTCGTCTCTGGTGAAGTCTGCATCACTATAATTTCTTGCTATCCATTTGTTTACTGTAAATTATACCTTCTGCTACTGTTTTCTTTAAATATCTTAAGATCCTCTTAGCCACTCTCCAATGTTGAAATTCTTGATTTTGAAGATATCGACTTAGTACATTTATTCCAAAAGTAATGTCAAAACGCGTTACGTTAGCTGCAAACAGTAGCGATCCTATTAATGATGCACATGGAATTCTATCCATTTCTTCTTTTTCAACCTGAATATTTGGATTCATTTCTTTCGACAGACGAGTGTATGAATCAACAGGTAACCATGCCTTTATCTTCTTTCATATTAAATCGTTCAATTAGCTGTTGTGTATAACTTGCTTGATAAATCTTTAATCAACTTTTATCGTGATCTCGTTCAATTTCCATTCCAATGAAACACTTTGGTTCGCTTATCTTAATGTCGAATATTTTACCAATTTGATCAAGAAATATTCTTAATGTATTCTTGGACTTATAGAAAACTAGTCGTCATCGACATACAGCGCTAAATATATTTTATCCACACTATATGAATCAACATAAATACAATCATCTGCATCTGACTTTTATAAGTTGAATTCAGTCAGTACATTATTTAACCATTCGTTCCAGCAATGAGGATTCTATTTTAATCTATATAAGGATTTCTGTAACTTGACGACGTTCTTTTGCCATGGTTCCTCAGATAATTCCATTCAGATTTTTTTCTTTTAATTCACCATACCGGAATGCAGTCTTTACGAATTGCAGTATCTCCATTTCTTTTGCAATTGTCATTACTAATAGAATTCGAATGTTATCGTAGCAAACAATCGATGCGTACGTATCCAGATAGTCAATACCAAATAGTCAATATATTTTTGACAGAAATCACGATCTACTAAAACTTAGCTTTATATCTGTATGATTCTCCAAGCATCACCTTCTTTTTAAGATCCACTTGCAACTCATTGGCTTCTTATCTATAAGCTTTCCTTGCACTACCCAAATACTATGTTTCTGATGTGCAGCAATCTCTTCAGCAAGGATTCACATCTAGTTTAATTATAGGTTCGCTTGTGGATATCGCCTTTCCATCGATTTGGTTGCTTCAAGTTAGATCGATTGCGCAGATTTCGTTGAAATCTTGTTGTCTTTATCATTTTTGTCACTAGAGTGCTCTGAATATCTCTTTAACTCAAATTTCTTGCAATTTTCTTTCTTATGATCAAGTTTCTTGCAAAAATAGCACTTACTGCTAAATGCTACTGTTATATTGTTATATGTTATTGTTAATATGTTATATTTTTCTCTGTTCCTTTCTTGGTTGTCTTCTTATGATTTTTTCGTAGCAACTATCAAGGCTTCGACTTCTTCATTTTCTATCTTCATAATTTTTTTCAATAGAAATTAATTCTTCTTCTGTAGAGATTGACGCGTACCTTGATCAAAAAGTTCCCGGAATTATCACCAGGTGATGCTCTGAATCAGCTGATTTGAGTTCTGTTTTTTTGGTTAGGTTGTCACATCTATCATTGACATTCCCACCAAATTTTATCACCATAGCTTGACATTTAAAAGTTACGCCGTCTTGAGTACATCTATCTCTGCACGTATTTTCGATTTTTTAATCGAATCAGTTTTAAAAATGGAGTTGAATTTGCAACAACGAGTGAATTTTTAAGTAAGAACGAAACGAATACCATCCAACATCGAATTCACCTGATATGGCTCCCCCATTTTTTTCTGTTCGAGTCAAGAAACCATTACGGGAAATGTGTTTTAACAGCCGAAAAGAAGTAATGGAAAAATCAAAGACGGCTCTGATGGCTATACCGACAATAGAGTTCCAGAAATGTTTCGAGAGTTGGATCAAGCGCTGGCATAAGTGCGTTGCAGTGTCGATGGGGAATACTTTGAAAGGGACAATACTTTCACTTTTGATGAATAAAACTGTATTTTGAATTTTCTGAATGAATTCCGGGAACTTTTTGATCAAGATAGTATTCTCTCTTCCATTCCATGACAATACAAATTTTTGACAATGGCAGTCCATTGATAATTATCATTTGTAATCTTATCTGATACTACCTCGCCGGCTACTCGTAATTGATGAGCCAAATTTTTCGCTTCTGTAACATAATCAGACTTTTACGCCTCTTTAAAATTTAAGTTTAAAATTTAAAATTCTCTTTTGTAGCATCAAGCTGCGAACCTTTTCTTAAATAGATCACAAAGTATATGTCCTTAGAATTTTTGCACATACATGTTTAATTAATCTATCATCTAATTTTGCCGAAATGCAATACTTAGCTTCAGATTTCTTCTTTTTCCACTATTTCTGTACATCCTGGTCCTGTCTGTGAGTTCTTCTATTATTTCTTCCACGACGTCTATAATCTCTCGTTTTTCAAACAGAAACTGCCAACGAAGTTGTCTTTAGACAAGACTTCAATATGAACGAGATCTTTATCGGTCATTTTTAGCATTGTCCCTTTGCACCTTCTGCACTTTTGCAAATTTCGGTGATCCAAAATTTTTGACCTTCCTTATCATTACAACAAACGGACATGTTATCTTGTAACGCAATGGAAGCGTGGATCCATAACCTATTGATGTAATCTAAAAAGCACACAGATGTTTTTATGGAAATAATAAATGTTTAATTTTTATTGTATTACATGCAATGATGGGAAAATTTGTATTTCACACAGAGAGTGTATAAAAAGTAACGAACAACAAAATCAATGAACAAAAATTGAATAAATGAACATGAGCACAAAAAAATAGATTGATAATCCAAGAAGAAAAAAAAACTATTGATAGTAATACATACAAGGAGAGCGCTGTCTCTGCTGGATAGATAAAAATGACCGCCTTCTAATTGCGTTGCGTCAAATGGATGCGGGATCTGAGGACTCACATTCAAACTCAGCAATGTAAAAACCTAAAACTGAATTTCACGATAATCAGATTACTTTTTTGAAATTTAGGATTTTGATCCAGAATTAAGTTTAACAAAAACTATACAGTTTAAAAAACGAGGTCTTTTTTATGATTTTTTTTTTGTTAGAAAGCTCCCATTCTCAAAAGATACTAATTAATTTCAAGAAATCTAAATGATATAATAAAATATAATGCTAGCTTTTTTGAACTACGTCAAAAGTATATTAAAAGAGCGTTTATAAGCCAAATACAGATTCTTGTAAAAATTCTTTCTATCTTTTAATAAACGGCATAATTTGTATAAAAAAGGATGAGTACTAAGAAGAGAAAACTCAGAATCATCTAATCCTCATCGATTTCAATAAAATGTGATAAGGATATAGTATTTTCCTGAACGTTTATTAAAGGGTTTATAGAGCAGATATTTGAAGAAATGTATATGAATATGATAATAGTTTTTTTATTTACAGATTCGAGTTTAAATCTCATTAACAGTTAATTTGTTTCTTTATATAATAATGTTTTATGATAGAAATAAATGTTACTATAAAACATTAATTATTAATTAACAGATTAATTTACAGATTTTTATTATGGATTGCTACTTTTACAAATTTTAAGGTAAAAGTTTTGATAAAAACATAAAACATAAATTTTTTTAAGATGAACTCAAATATAAATTTTAATGAATTGCCGCTATTAAATTTAATATTGAAATATTTCAGAAACGCACGCGCGCGCGCGGTTGACCATCTACGCCCATAAATAGAGGTACATGATTATGTTTATCAGACTATAATCCTATCATGTTTTATTGAATTTCGAAGGCTTTTAAGCCTTTCTTTAAGTGTTTCTTTAAGTATTTTAATAAAAATAATCCAAACTTTTGCAGAAGTAATGTAAAAAAAATTGAATTGTTTGATATTTTTGTGTAAAGTGGCAATTGTTGTATAAAATGACAATAATAAATAAAAGAATTAAGAATTAATAGTGAATTGAAATATAATAATGTATTTTTTATCTTAACATTTTTGCTGATTTATTCATGATTTTTATTCAGAACAGTTTGTTATTCAAACAATCATTGTACAGCGGGTTTAATAGACTCACTATTTAATAGACTCATCAACTTTGGAGGGATGTAATTGAGTGGGTTCAATATATACTCTACGTTAGCTCTGAAGAATTAAAATATTATCTCTTGAATATGTTAATTTTTATATTTAAAAAATTTTAAGGGTTGAGTGTTTAAAATCTTTAAATGCTGAGATCCTTGTATTTATGGATTATTTTATGAGTAAATTAAATTTTGCACAACGGATCATTACATTCATTCGTATATATACACACACATGACATATACGAATTCATGATGAGAGCTCAAAGACGCATGTCAGACGGTTGGTATTTCGGACAGGGATGTCTGACTTGCTAATTTCCTGTTTTAGGAACCAAGTTCCTTTGCAGCGAGGTGATAGCGCTAATAAAGAGCGAAGTGGACGACATTTGCCTGCAAATCATAAACTTCGAGGATCTGAGCTCACAGCCACCGCCGCAGGCCGCGATCCCACCGCCGAGTCAGGCCAACAACAGACTCGCAACACGCTGTATGTTCCAATTTTATTCGTTCTACTTCAACTCGTCTCAATGCACGCGCGTGCTCAAATTTTCATACGAAAATTCACCGTAACATTCGCGACAGTAGACTTCGAAATTCGATAGCACGTCCGATATTTCATGAGAAGTTTCGCTGCACTCAATTGTTGTTAATAAATATAGTGGATAAACTTGAGAACGGTACAGATACAGAACTATATTAGAGTTTTATTGCGAGAAAAATTTTTAATGTATTTATGATTATAATTGCATGATAAAATAATAATTACATAATAAATAATCTTCATTTATTTAGAAGCTCCATTTTTATAGATATCACTACGTTGTTAATAATAATAATTATATTTATATTTATGTATCAACAAAAACATATATGTCTGTTTCCGAAAATGACTGTAACATTATATAAATTATAAAATTATTATTTTCGAGAACAACCATATATTCTTGATATATATAGAATTTTGGATATATATAAATATATAT
>NW_017259556.1:779774-786557 GCF_001594045.1 Atta colombica
CTTTTTAACTAAAAATATGATTTCTCTTATTTAATTAGATTTATTCTCATCGGTCTATTTTTTTAATTTATACATGTCTCCTTGAAAAACGATGTTTTTCTATTAATTATTGATTATTGCGACAAATATTATCGAAGTCTCAATAGTCGAATCGAGAACAAGTCCGTACGGAATTCGGGAAATCCAGATTCAAATCCTGGTTTAGATAATATTTTTAATTTTTTACAATAAATTATTTGCAATTTTTAAGATTCTTATTTTAACATTAAATTATATATAGATATATTAATTCTTATAAGATGTATATTAGCATCAATATTATTCAATTGTTTGTCAATTTAATGTGATATTACTACTCTAGTTTTATTCATGATTGCATTTCAAAACTTGAAAAAGATTTTAGCTTGCGGTTTGCAGAATTGATCATGTATTGTACATTCACACTGAAATATTGTATTTGAATACTAAGATCCACTTTGGCCAAAAATAGAATATCTCTTATTTGATATAACATAGTAATTATAACATAGTAATTATAAAAATGCAGCTCCTAATCAAAATATTTTACCATGTAATTATAGTCATAAACCAAAAAAAGTCATAAGTAAAAAAAAAACTGTTCTCTCAGTGTAGAAAAAAATTTTTTTTTAAATTTAATTTTTAAAGAAAAATATCGAAATTTTAAGTCAGTTGCCGTTGCAATATGTAGTGTGTATCTCGATTAGACCGATTTCAAGATCTCGACTATACAATTACTGTGTGGATCAAATGATACTTCTCCGACCTAATGTTTACACACGATATCCTGCCAAGACATTTCGTGCCTCTCACACATATAACGTCTTGCGGCTTTTAAACGCGGCTATCATTATTTCCTGCTGCAGCGTCCGTTATAAGACATCGTCGCCGCTGACATTCGGGGTCGCCTCGTTCACAAGTGGGACATGGCACACGTAGGCTACTCTTTATTGTGATGATCATTATTACGATTATAGATTCAGGTCAGGTGTATCCGCATAATGAGCCGCGTTACAATCCTGCAGAAATTCGGACGCGAGTTCTTTCGCGTGCGTAATTACATCGCGTTTACACTGTCATTGTCATTCCTGCACGAGATATGTACGTGTGTTTCTTTCTTTTTATTTTTTTTTCGTTGGAATTTCTCAATCTTTCAAGGTGTATCTCTTCCTTATTTTAAAAGTAATGCAACTGAAAAAATAATTCTTGAGTTATTATCATGCATAAATTAAATAAACATTATTCTCATAAAAAATTAAGTTACTTAATTTTATAAAAAAAATCGTCAAAAATTACAACTAAAAAGAATGATTTTTAAAAACTCGTCGAAATTGTCAATTGTTATTGTAATTTAAAAAAGTGATTTTTGAAGGGTTGTAAAATGAAAATGATAAAAATGATATTTAATATTAAGAATATATTCTTTTCGTCAATATCATTTGATCAGTCAATAATTTTCTCTCGAATTGAAAAATAGTTTTTCTTTTCTCAGAAACTTAATTTCTTTTAGTTGTATTACACGGAAAGGAGCGATATGTCTTTATTCCCGTCTGTATTAATTATTATATTTTCGTGCATATATTTTTATAAACGCGACAAATTTTGGTTTTTCTTTTATCGTTACTGAAAATGCAGTATAAAATACAAAAATTTGCATTCAATACTGTTCTTTTGTATTTAATATCTATTAAAATCTCCGTATAAAATGTCATAAAATTTTTTTTTATGTCGACTTATTTATTAATGCAATCTAATAGTTTACTGTATTACACTGTTTCGCATAAATGTCTCTTCATTTTTTCGAACGAATTTAAAGAATATATACATATACATGCGTGCGTATGATATGCGTGTGCATATATACGTATATTATATGCATACATATATTACATGCATACGGAGGACGGAACACGTGGTTGCATTTTATATCTGGAGTGCTCGCGAAACTATTTTTAGAGTGACGTTGCAGAGCACTGGACGTGTGTGTGGCGCGCCTAACGGTTAACCCTGACCCGGTAATAAATGTTATGCCCTCGAATAAGTAGCTATAGGTGCCTTACCTCCTGTTTGATAATCCGCCCCCTAAGCAACTCAGCTGATGGTTAGAAACTTGTAACAGAAATCGATCGTAGCGGAAAGTCGCTTAGCATTAACAGCGTGCTTGAGAAAATGCCTTTTTCATGAACGTCATAATGAAAAAAAATCAATGGACGCGATTACATTTTCCTTTTTATTTTCATAAAGCTTTAAGTATCTATTATCATGCGTTTTTTTTAATCGAAAAGAAAAATTTGCTTATCGAATAAATTGTGAATGTACTTATTATTTATAAGAGGAGAGAAATGTAATTTTTCTAGAAAGAGAAATTTCATTTAATATGACAAAATTTTGGATACATTTTAATTTGTAATGTATTTGATAAATAGTTAATAAAATAAAATTGTATAGCTGTTCTAAATATAGTGCATATAATTATTTATCGATATAAGATACAAGAGATAAATATAATACTTTACTGGTTTTAAACTTTTTAAGATACCAATAACTGAATGCGTAGGAATTCTGAAAAGTCGATATAATCCGCAATCAATAGTTCGAGTACAGTTTGAGATTGTCTCTCTAGTTTAGTCTATGCAGCCTTAGCTTCAAAATGCAATCAATAACGGATATTTGATGGAATAATCCATCATCTAAATAAATTGGTCGTCTAGTGCCATGATTATTGCAATTAATAATTATTAAAATATTATATCTCACAGAACTCTGTAACTACCTTGTCTGCATAATTAAGACACCCTTTTAGAATTTAATCTTACACAAAGTTATTAATTGTGCATTTGCAATTATTTTTTTAAAGCTCTTATTTTATCTTTATTTTAAAGTATTCTTATTTGATTTATCATCTTTCACTTTGTGATTTCATATTTGTTTTCATCTTATTATCCGATCAGCATAATACTGGTTAAGTCGATAACACATAGGAAAACAATTCGGAAACGGTCCAATCAGTTCGCATCCTAATGGCACGTTATTCCGACAGACATTTGTAGAGAATAGTTTTCCTCGTTTTAACAATTGAGTGAATATAGACACACTTCAGAAGATTGTAGCCGTCTGATCTGATCGTCGATGCTCTTTCCCAAATCTCTTTATTCACTCATTTTCATCAGCTATACTGACGATGAGTGATCGCAGCTGTAATTTTGTCACCTGATTTGCATTCGAGTATGAATATGATTACATTAGAGTTTCTTTGTCACGTTTTATCGTAGTGTTTTAATAGGACGCATTTGCATATCGAAATTAAATGTAACGAGCAAATAACGCGCACATTTTTGCTTACAATCACGATTTTTTTTAGCACAGTTCATTTGCACGCGCGCCAGATATATTATTTTCCAATTAATAAATAATGAATATTAAGTATATGTTAAAATTGATTAGATCTTGATTAGATTTTTAACCCATAATTTAAACATATGAAACAGTTGACTCTGGGATACTTTTAATTTTTAAATAGCATTGTATGCGTGTGTAATGATTGTATGTGTGCGTGCGTACGTGTGTGTGCGTGGTGCGTGCGCGCGCGCGCGCGCGCGTGTGTGTGTGTGTGTGTGTGTGTGTGTGTGTGTGGAATAATATTATTTTCATAATTTTATTTTTCACAGTTTTTTATTTATAAGCTAATTATCATATCATACTTTTATTAATAATGTGAAAACTTAAGTGTTTCAATTTTTTATATAGTTAAAAATTTTAAAACTTTTAAAATTAATAATAAAAAATTTTATATAAAGATTATGCGTTTCATGGGTTTTTCACATTCTTGGAATGTCAATATTTCATCAACCTTGCAGTCCACTTCATCAGGGCGAGGAGCAGCCTGATATTGATGAAATGAACTGCAAGGTTCATGAAACATTGGCATTCCAAGAATGTATCCGAACACGGAGAAAACCCGCAAAACGCATAATCTGTATATAGAAAGCACCCGTGGAAGCCTCAAGAATACTAACAAAAAATTTTAATAAAGTTGATGATACAAGAGCGTTGTCAGTAATTCTCTGAAAAAAAAGAGTAATTAAAAGTTAAAGGTACATTTTAAAAATAATATACTTAGTCTATTTCATGCTCAGTGTGGCACCAATCATAATATAATCATTATTGCTTGTTGTTGAAACCTCCTGACTGAGATTTTCAGTCAGAATTTTGAGTAAAAAAATCCTTCAAATCTTTTGAATGTATCAAGATAATTGTTTCAAAATAAATATTCGTGCTTCTCGGCCGTTTTCATTTCCATGATTGATCAGATATTTTCAATCAGATTTATGTCCGGAGATTGGGAAAGCTAATCCATCTATTGATGTCATTTTTATGTTCGTGAAAATTTCATAAAAATCATATTTCCTTGAAAGCTTGACGACAAGCTATAATTAACATTAATGATAATTGGATGTCATACTAAGTAAATTTTAGTAAATGTAATGTACTTTTAAAATATACTTTAATTTTTTAAATATTACTCATCAATCAGAGAACTACTGATAATATTCTTGTGGCACTGGTTGTAGATCTCAAGGACACATATGTTTCTTTAACATCATAAAAAATATCTGTTACGGGCTAGAGAACTTTATATGAGAAGACACATAAAAATAATTCGTATTTCTCGCTTCAAGCAATTCTTGGTAAAATTCAACGTGATCAATATGCACGTGTCATTTTTCATTGGAGGATGAATTTCGGTGAACGCAGGGTTCCAAGACAGGCATAATATTTTAGCGAAAGTTCAACGGCCACGTCTGGCGCGAAATCAAGAACACATTGTCATCTGTGTGCCAGACGTCGTGAACGCTGCGATATCGGACGGTGAATTAAAAGTACGACGTTGACTGACTTATCTTTATAAAGTATCCTTGCCGAGCGGTGTGGCAAATGGATTTTCCAGCACTTGACAAGTGACAAGTTCGACGAGCCGAGCGTGACAATGCGGTCGACCAAGTTAAATCCATCGTTAACTTTCGACGATGCACGTATCATTAATATTGTATTTCGATCGAGACATTAAATGATAATTAAAATGATAATATAATTAATGAAGAGAACTCAATCCGGTAGTCGAAACTTGTAATATTTATGTTTATGATATCTGCTGTTTAATTTTCTATTAATTACATGTTTTATATTTGAATGTAGACTGTTTTCTTCATTTTTATTTTTTTTTATTTGTATTTTATTCTATCTAATTGTATTAAATTCTATTTTCTATGTGTTTGACTCTTATTTTTCCCTTTATTTATTGTTATTTAATTTTTAAATTATAAAATTATATAATTTTAAATTATATTTAATTTTTTAATTATTATCAACATTAAATATTAAATATTAATGATTGTAAATTAAACTCATTAATATTCATTGTTGAAAAAAATAGGAATTTAGTCTTATAGTATAATTAAATATCGTACACGGAAAGAGCGAATTTATTGAAGTATCTAAAAATTTTAATATCAATCTGAAAGTAATTTTATTTGACCGTCAAAATAATTGTATAGGAATCTCAAATATGACAAAGTTATTTTAATGAAATTATTTTCAGATCTGTATCAACTAAATTTTTAGATTCTAGCAAAACTAATTTTTCCGTATATGTATATACATGGAAAGAACGATTTTGTTAAAATATCTAAAAAGAACACTAGATAATAGAGAGATTTAAAAATAATTTATTAGATTTATCAAAATAATTAAATGAAGAGCTCAAGTTGGTTGCTAGTATGTCACAATTTTTTGCAACATTGTTTATTATGCTTTAGCAATCTACTTAATAATTTTAATAATTTAAAACAAAATTATTTTCAAATCTGTATCTAGCTAAATTTTTAGTTTTACTTTAGCAAAATCTTTCTCATTCTTTCCATGTAGAAATTTTATGTAAAGGGATACGAAAGGATAAGATGTATAAATAAGAATGTAAAATTATAAAACGAAAATGCAAGGTTGAGTAGTGCTAAGTTAAAAACATAAAAGTTAAAAAGTTAATTAATTTTAACTTAACTTACATAAGTTACATTTTAGACTCTTAACTTTTTAACTTTATTTAGTTACATTTTATCCGTAACTATTAATTTTTTATTTTATTTTTTTTAAGTTAAGTCTTAGACATAATATGCGGCAATAGTGATAGCTCAAAATGAGGTGAAAATTACAAAAAAGAGCAAATTTACTTGACCATTGAAATTATAAATATTTTAGTGAATTTGTTCATTTTTGTGATTTTCATCTCATTTCAAATTACACACTCGAGTCCCAGATTTCAATCTGTCAGAAACCATATTTCGATCTATCTAATTTCTGATAGGTTGGAATCTATTATTCCTTATTATTAAAATATAACATATCAATACCATTTTCGGCTCACGTTGAACTCACATTGACTGTTCAGTGTAAGAGAATTCATTTTCGATAACTTATGAGGAAAGATGTCCGACATTTCGAAATGGCCTTATTACTTACATTTAATAAGTATATGAATAAAATATTCAATCAGTATATATAATCAATCACTATATAGTCTATACAAACAATATATGTAAACAAAACAAATATAAATACAAAACAAATATAGAGAGTATTTTTTAAATGAAGTATCTATTTGTCATTTCCGTTTGTAAGACTGAAACCCTGGAATCTTAAAATAAAAAAATAAAAAAAAATAAATTTAACTTTTAACTTTTAATTCAATTAATTTTATTATATATATTA
>NW_017259556.1:786657-796030 GCF_001594045.1 Atta colombica
CTATATAGAAAATATTAACTAGAAGTTAATATTTTATAATATATATAATATAGTCAATAAAATTATCGCATAGATAAATTTATTACAAAATTTCGAATAAATTCAAATAAGCGTAACTTCGCGAAAAATGGTCGCATTTAAAAGTTTTTTTTTTCATTTTCAAGTGTAAAGTCTGTATTTTACGAAGCTTCCAACGAATTTCGAATTTGTTCTTGCCTCTATCTGTCATCGTTTAAGAAATAAGGACATGTTTTTTTTTTTTAAGAAATTTGCATAGTTTGATGCACTCTACGGGGGGGTGGAGTAAATTTTTCTTGTAAATGTCATGATAACCATCGTAAAATATAGATTACTTTTCTCTTACAAATTAAAAAAATATTAAGCTTTACACGATTTTATTTCGAGGAATTACAAATTTACTTATGCAAAATTGTATAAAGTTGAATTTTTTTTTTAATTTGTAAGAGAAAAGCCATATTTTACGATAGTTATTATGACATTTACGAGAAAAATTTACTCCATCTCGTAAAGAGCGTCAAACTATGTAAATTTCTTAAAAAAAAAGTCCTTATTTTTGAAAAGATAGGGTAGGAATAAGGATAGATTTAAAACTATTGAAAATTTCGCAAAGTACAGACTTTAGCCTTAAAAAATGAAAAAAAAACTTATAAATGCGACCATTTTTCGCAGAGTTACGTTTATTTGAGTTTATACAAAATTTTGATATAAATTTACTAGGCGATAATTTTGTTGACGAATGTATATAATATATATTGTATATAATATATATTGTATATAATATATATTGTATAATATATATAGAAAATGTTAACTGGAAGTCCATTATAAATCGAATGGCAAGGATCAAATAATAAATAAATAAAATTATAAGAACGCCTCGGTAATTTAAAATCTTATTTTCTTTAAAGAAGGAAGTTAGCGATCGTTGCGAACAAAGACTTTATACATTGAGTAAAAAAAGAAGAAAAGAATGATAATATCGTAATCGGTATCAAGTAATACATATGCACTTTATCGCGAATTGTAATTTTAACATGATTTGTCCATAATTGAGGATAGCATTTGCACATGTTAATTCGTGAAAAATTTGTCGCGTGTGTCAGATATTACACAACGTTTGTATTCCACACATCCTGCATGTAATCCTCCGTGTTTTGCGTATATTAACTGAGCGTCGAGGATATAGATAATATAAAAAACTATTCGTTCGTCGCACATCGATCGTTATAGTTGCATAATTACCGTTGCTTGCGGCGATAATTTATGCAAAAGCACTATGCTCTTTACACACCGTCGCTCTCTAACCAACTACTAATAGTACTAATGAGATTCAATAACGTTGACTCGAGCAGTCGATAGAGCAAGGGCGTCTTTCCGGGCTGGCCTGTCAAGGACCGGTGTTGTTGGTCCACCGAGGGTCCGGAATCGACCGCGCACGACGTCTAATTTGCCTCACCGACTTGCTGACGGGACCATCCTCGACGAGGACGCTTCTGAGAACTGGTGAGTCACTCTTATCAATTCTATAAATGTTTTTGAAGTGCGATTTTTGCTTCCTTTAATGAAATTTATTATTAATTCTTATAATTTTAATGAAATAGAATTATCTTCCGCGAATTATTTAATATTATAATAAATAATATTTAGCATTAAACATGCATTTGGAAAAATTGTGTTATATTGTATAATATTTTATATATTTTATATATGTTCCAAACGTCTACCTTTATAAATGTTTATGTTAATTTCACAAGTTGAATATGTTAGGAAATAACATAAATATTGTATAAAAATTAACATAAAAAACACTAACGCATTTGTAAATAAATTGTAAATAAATTGTGAAATTATATTTTTTTCTAAAATTTACTTTAATAGAGAAATATTTAATTAGAGAATTATTAACTTATAATAAATTAAATTAACATATTTTCTCATTTATTCAGAATTTACATTTTAAAATATTTTTTAAATTAATATAAACTTTACTTTTAATTACTTTTATGTTAATTGTTCATAAATTGTGTTATTTTAAGGGAGTATTCTTACTTACCATTCTATATTTCTACCATTTTATACCTCTTTTTAGAAATTCTTTTTTTTTTAATGTAGCAAGTTTTAATTTCAAGTTTTAATATTTATAGTTCAAACTTAACTTAAGGATTAAAAGTTCTAACTTAAGGATTAAAAAGACACAAAATGCCTTAGTTTTTGCTCCAGGATTTTCGAAAGATCATTACATCTTATACGAAAAAATAGTTCAAATAAATTTTTTAAATTAACATTAATTATGAATATTGTTTAATACATTATGAATATATATTGTATACATATATGTTATGAAAAAAATTCGGACATAATATCACGAAGAAAATAGTCATATTTTTCAATATTTCGAAAAATATTATTACGATATAAAACATTCTAGAAAAAAGCTTTATCTTATTTTCTAATTCTAAGAAGCATATTAGGATTTCCAAAAAGGCAAGGAAACTCATAAATCAAGTACTGTGTTTGTATTAAGAAATAAGGGGACTCATGTAAAAAATATCTCAAAGGAATAGGACATTTATCACGTTCACGTCTACGTTGTTAATTCTTAAAATGGCATCATGACTTAAAATGCAGGCATTATCTAAAATAAAAAATTCAAAAAAATTTTTAATCTATATAAACATAGTTCTCGTCCGACCTACGGTCAAATAAAAATTCTAACTTTTTGATTTTTAAAGAAAAGAGTAAGTAAAAAAAATCAAAATTTTATTCAAACCTTTGTCATTTTTGCAAAAATCAATTTTTTTAATTTGATTGTAAGTTGGACGCGAGAGCTTTACTTATATAGATTAATCTTTTTGAATTTTTTGTTTCAGATAATGCTTGCATTTTAAATCATGACAACAGTAAACGGATATTTTTTTACATGCTTACATAAATTTGTTGATGAATGCAAAAAATATCGTATTTATAATGTTTGAAGAATTTTGTAAAGAATTAAATATCACAAAACATAAATGTAACAACTTATGACTGTTATATTAAAAAAAAAAAAGAATTTCTAAAAAGTGGTTATAAAATTGTACTAAAAGCAAAAATACTCCCTTAACATTAAGAAATGTTCTGAATACTAATTTATCATAAATGTTTGCTGTATAGCTAATTAACAATTAGAAAATAAACCAGGTTTTTTTTTAAATAAGATATATACTTATATCTTAACGATTAATCATATTTACCGTAATGAGTGGAACAGCGATAATTAAGATGCGTGATTACACCAAAAAATTTTTCAAGCATTATTCCTATCTGTCATCGTGTAGGAGATAACTAGTCGTGTTATAGAACGTATACCATCTGGGAATACAGAATCTGATTAAATAGCACGGCAATCAGAGTAACGAAGCTCTCTCTCGCCTTGCTAACGATATTGCACTGTATTGCGATGCGTCAGTGGTATCGCGACGATGAGTCGAGCAATCAGCGAGCCAACGGATGGCCTTTTCGTTACCCGATCGATTATCGCTGCAAAGTAGCCAGGAAGACATTAACAGTGCGAATAGCGACTAACCTACATATCTAATGCCAATTACTTTAAAACTTTAGTCACGATTCCGAACTATAACAAGATTGAAGCATCAAGCATGCGCTAGCCTGTCCGACTCTTCTTTTGCGTTTACTTCTTTTGTATTCCTAACGTTCGCATGCTTAAACGAATTCTATTATCAAATTCTATTATCTTGTGCGCAGAAGGATGTCCCGGACTTCTCTCATATACCTTCTTTCTTATTTACTCGGATGCTTTAAACAATACTTTGAAATTTATTTTAACTGTTAACTGGAAAAGAAAGTCTACTCGAATGTTGTGCGTGTGGATATTATTCATTACATTTTCGAGACAAGATCAGCTTTTGATTATAACTGGACTTTGTCAAATCGCTCTTAAGTAAACAGTTCATGTTCAGAAGAGAAATGTCAGACTGACGGAAAGATCGACAAACAACCATCGAGCCGTCGACTGCAATGAGCTTCGTGTTCGATGTGCTTTTTATGCCTGTATTTATAGCCGCGTTTCTGCTGAAGAACTCAGCTGAAATTTTGAGACATGATTTAGCAGATAGATTTTGATAATCAATTTGATATTCATTACGTTATATTTGCAATAAGGATAAAATTTGTCGTCAAATACGGTCTGATTTTTGTTTCTCATTCCATTATTAATTCTTGAAAGACGCTATACATATGTGCGTGCGTGCGTGCGTGCGATTAGTATTAATCCACAACGTTCTATATAGAAATAGTAATAATGTAATCTTCTTACGGACTCTCTCATTCAACAAAAAAGATCCGAAAAAATCAGGGCGAATGAGAGTCAATGTGATAATTAATATAATACACAATCTTAAATCTTTATTTCCAAAAAATAGTATGTTTCAGTTCACTTTGGAACCATCCTCAGCATACAATTTCAAAATATCAATCCCTTCATGTCCAAGAAAAAAATCACCACCAGATTAACAGATTAATTTGATGTTGTAATCTATTCAAAACATTAAAACAATTATCTTATAAATATTTCGAAACCATTTTATCCACTAAGTTACAAATTAACATTAAAAAATTGGTGATTCACCCCAAGATATAGAAGGAATTCATCTCGACATTGGATCAATTAAAATTTATTATCACTAAAGATCATATCAAATTAAAAAACGCATTGATCGTAGCTCGAACGAAACATGACTAATACATTTAATATAATAAGACATGCCAGGTCAACAAGGAAAATAAAAAGAAAAAAGAATAATGTCAATACATAAAAAATAATTTGTCCAACAAAATGTTGGACAACAAACTATTTAATGTCTTTTAATAATGTCTTTTAATAATATGTACATAATTTGATGTACACTTTCTATGTCCGAGCATAAATTGAAATTATTTTATTGCGTGAATATATGAAAGCACTCAGATATTAAACGTTTATTAAGAAAATACTCTTCATATAATATCGCGACATTCTCCCAATCGAAGTCATATTTAAATTCAATGCTCTGTGATCACCGATTGGTTGTTACTATTACGGTGATTATGATGCTCAGCCAATCTAGTTTTAAGTTTTCTTCCTGTCCAACATAAGAGGCATCGCAGGTTTTACATGAGATTTTATACACAACATTTTTTTCTTTTTTCTCTTGAGAAGATGTCTTTATATTCCTTGATCAAACTTTAATTTATTTAAGCTAGTAAAAGCTAATTTAGTTAAAGATTTTACTACTTCTTTTGTCTAAAATTTTTGGAATATATGGTAATATAAAAAAAAACCAAGAAGTACAATTCCTTCTTAATTTCTTCATTTGCTTCTTTCTTGTATCTTGTACTTTTATAAATGAAAATTTTAGAACGTGCGTTAATAATATTAAAAATTAAATCAATCGGATAATCATTTTTTAGTAATGTATTGATAATGTGTTCAAAATTTTTTTGGTGATATTTAAGAACCGATAATAAAAACGTTCTATCATGCCTATTATTATACCTCTTTTTTGTGAGAATGGATGTGACGATAAAAATTAAAGTATCTTTCCAAATACGTAGGCTTATGGCAGTCAAATTCAATTAGATTGTTATTAATAATAGTAATATCCAAAAAATTTTCCGCCTTGATATTTTTGAATTTTTTATTTTCTATAGAGAAAAGAAAATCATTACTTACGGAAAAAACTTTCAATTTATTAAAATTAACCGTACCAGCTACAATTTGATGCCTCATCCGTATAAAAGGGGGACATTAGAATTCGTTCGTTTTTTTTTTTATTCAGAATGATTCAAAAATCTCAAAAATTCACCAACATACTTTCTAGAATAAATATTGGCACTTCAATTTTAGAAAATAATAGAATGTAGTATAATTTATAATTACCAAAAAACTCAAAGAAACTTGTACGAACAAACTTGTTCGGTCACTAGTGACTCCTTCTTGTACGCTAAGGGTTAAGAATTATAAAAGAATTATAAAGTACTAATCTTTAGATTACATTTTTACGTAAAATCTAGAAGAATGTTAGATAATTTTTTTATGTTGACATACGCTCTGTTCTTTTCAGCGGAACTTCTTGCATCATTCATTTTTTCTCCTCTTCTCTCCAACATTGAAGAGAAAAGGAAGAAAAATGAACGATGCAAGAACTTCAGCTGAAAAGAATAGATTTAATAAGATACTGTTTGTTAATAAAATCAATCTGTTTTAATTTTGATGTAAATATTTTAATGATACAAACGTATCAACAGTTACATATTAAATTTATATTTATATTTATAATTATATAATATTTTTTTAAAGAAATTTATCTATATTTTGAGGATATTGAAAAATATTGATGAAAATTAGTTTATTATTAGGATTCTTATTCGTATAATATTTTCCTGGGTTATTTTTCGAGAATACTGAAATTATAATTCTAATATGTTAAAAACAATGAGAGTAAATCGTGATTTTTTGCATTTATTTAATCTGATTTTTTTATTTGTTATTTAGTGTTTAACTTATTTTATTATATTATATAATTAAAATCAAAACTAAATAATTTAAGAATAATTTTTAAACTTAAAATTAATTACATTAATGGGCACATAAGAGTCAAGCTCAGTAGTCAAAAATCTTTTATTCTAAACGTTCTTCTATAAATTGGTTATCAAACAGCATGAGCGATATTCGTAATACTTCCCCCTAAGAGACTTGAGAAAATAAAACAGAAGAATTATACACTAATGATGGCTCGGAAGATAACCGAAATTTGTGAAATATAAGAAAAATATTGCGTCTGCCAATTTATAAAGAATAGAATAAAAGATTTTTGTGCTCTAACTATCGCGCTTGATTCTTATATGCTCGTTTCATTAATGTGATTATATAATTTTATTTTATTTTTGAATGAAAGTCTGAATATAATAAATCAATTTATATATCTATTTATATATTATAGATAGACGTCTTTTTACCAAAACAAAGTTCAATTTTATTTATTAAATAAACAAGTTTTCTTAAATGGAATAATTAATCAATAATTTATTTTCAATTAAAAGAAAGAGTTGAACACTTTATTTGTAAAGATTGAAATTTACTATTAGTCATATATATTTATATACATCCTTTAATCAAATTTAAGCAAATTTTTTCATTGAATTTTAAGTTTAAATAATGACATTTCCATTTTAAAATATTCCCTCAGTTAGTCAAATGGATAATTAGCGCTGCCTAATTTTTATTATCTATTATATCTTAGGCAGCACTTATAAGCAAAAAAATTGTTATAAAAATTAATTTGAAATATAAGATAAAATATTTAACATAGATTTATAATATATTTGTATTTCATAATACGTTAATATTTTATGATCATGTACATTTTTGATAGACATAACATGTACACATAACTTAATATTCTCAAGACTGCTGAGTGCTGTGATATCATTTGTATAATGAAATTCAAGCTCTTGTGAAACAAAAATGTGAAATCCAAGTGCTATATCATATAGCACTAGAGAGCGATAGATAGCTAGATAGATTGTTACCTTCATTTCCAACATAGATATACAATGTTTTTGTACGAATTAATTGTTCGTAGAAAATAATCGTACATATCATCAATCTCGGGAGTGCAATTGTTTTAATTAATAATATGTACGAATGAATATAATTAATAATAATCTCTTTGAGAGTTTATATTATCTATGTATATGTATCGCTCTATTACTTCTAAAAATGACACATCTCAAAAAATTAATTAATTTCTATATCTTTTAACTTACGTAACGATCTTTATAGTCGTTAAGAGAATTACAAAAATAGGATTCTAAGAAAAGGGAAAAAGTGATTTTTGAACTTGATAGAAAATTATTGACTAATTAAATGATATCAGCAAAAAGAATATATTTTTAACAAATCAAATGTTTGTCATTTTTGTCATTTTTGTTTCACAATCCTTAAAATTTGTTCTTCTTCTGTTGTAATAATTTCGACGTTTTATTTTACTTGTGATTTGATGATATTTTTATAAAGTTACGCTATAAGTTCATTTTTAATTGATAACAATGTAATGTTTATTTAATTTGTTCATGATAATAATTCGAAACATGTTTTTTAGTTGTGTTTTAGTTTAGTTGTGTTTTTAAAGTAAGAGAATGACATACTTGTTTATCTTAAAATATTAAACACTTCTATTTTATACTTAAAGCCGTTTACTGTTATTTTTAATTTATCATATTCGACAAAAACCAGATGATGTGGTATTTCAAAGTCATGTTTTACGGAAGTTTTGTTCGAAAAAGAGATATATCCTATATCTCTGGAAAAATATCTCGTGTCGAAAGATCGGAATTGATATCGCGCACTGCACCCGTTGGCATTTCTCAATTCAAGTTCACTCGAACGCACGGTGCAGTATCTGATGGCCAGGACTTGGAAATCTATCTACGTTCGTGAACACACTCGAGTAAACAACCGGGTGTTGCAGAAATGACGACCGTATGCGATGAAAGAATACATAAACAGGGACCATCCTCGTTGTCATCAGAGATCGATTCTGTGTTTGCCCGAGTTAGTTTCTCTTCGTTAAAGTTACAAGTCCGACGAAGAAATATGCACCGACCATCATGTGTGGACGTAATTTACAAGAGCGTCGAGACGCTCATTAGGAATCGAAATTTCTGAAAATAAATCCATTTTCCTAAATTCTTTTTATTCTCGAAGCATGATGTTGCGCTTTTCGTGAGTTTATTTCCGTGTTTTGGAAGCGGCCGATCGATACGGCCGATTTTCACCGCGAGCAATTTTGGCCATGGTGGTTGTATCATACAATTCTGAACGAAGAAAATCTTGGAAATCCCAAGTGTTGAAGGTGTTACCTTCTCGAGTTGTTTTTAATGAATGACATTGCTTGTTCTATACTAAGAGAAAAATATTTGGTATTTGTGATTACGTAGTAAAAAAAATATCTATATAAATAATATATACATATAAAAATTACATAATTTGTGGAGGAAATATATAAAGTTGTGTAAATTATTTTTTTCCAAAAATTAATATTTTTAAACCTAATTATGTGAATATATTTTTTATTAAACGGAAAATTACAATAACAGTATACTACATTTTATAATTTCTGTATAAATAAATTTCTGTATAAATAAATATTCTGTATAAATAAATTTCTGTAATATTATATAATATAATAATAATACGTCATATGTATTATTATACTTACATTTTTTTACATTTTTATGTTCAATCATAAAAGCACAAAAATGAAATTATTCTTTTTTAATTAACTAGTGTGCAGAAATAAATTTTTAATCG
>NW_017259556.1:796917-802765 GCF_001594045.1 Atta colombica
ATAATTATAAATAATTATATTATAATTATAAAAGATATTGTTATGTGTATTGCATGTTATACATGTTGTATATTATATACAGAATTTTAGTTGATGTGGTTGCTATGACTAATTTATAAAATAATTTTTTTTGATTTCCCGAAGTTGAGACTATGTATTTTTTTATTTTTCACATTGAATAGAATTTATGCGACAAAATTTCAAGTTAATTGCGAGCAGGGATCATTCGGAACTATATCTAAATTGTGTTATTTTTTTTAATTAGTACATAAAAAATGAATTCAAAGGAAAAAAATGTTAATTTATGTTATAATTTTTTTCATTCGCTCGCCGAAATGAGATCGATATAATTTATTGTTATTTATTTTTAGATCGAAAAAGAATTATTTATGGCGGATATTAATTACATGGGAAAGATATTATGATTTCACGAAATGTATTGGTTCGATCAGGACCAAGGAATTTAATTTCATTCCTCTCATTTGTCTTCTAATGATAACTACGAAATTTTCCATTGCTGGCTTTAGCTCGCTGAAAATTTCGTATATATCGCAATTTATATTGTAATAAAAAAACAGAAAAATATGTTTTCACCAAAAAATTCTCAATAAAAGACACCTGAAAGACATCTCTCCTCAAAGCCGTTCAGAGACAAATGTGATTTGTGTCTGAAGATATAACTACAGATGAAGAAATATAAAGTAAATAGATCGAAACTAGATGTATATACTGTGTTTCACTACGAATCAATATAGATATTTTGCTTAGTTTTCTCTAATATTTTTGATGAATATAAATAACCACGAGCATGACCTGATAGAGAAATCAAATTTACTCCAAACGCAATTTCCATGAGTTTTAATAAAGGATGTTGGAAATATGTACTGTAATCTGTTTAGAATATTATATCAGCGTTACTTTGTTGAGCCATCCAGACCAAGTTGCGAACAAATACGAATGAACAAATCATGACGCTGTTTGCGTTCATTAAAACAAGTTTTTCATTCTTATTTTCACGTTTAGTTGCTTAATCCGATTTTTTAAATATAAAATACGCTTTTCTGTAAATTATTCAAAAATTTTTTTTATTCGAATAAAATATTTAACTTTTATTTAACAACTTGGAAATTGCCAAAATTTGTTATAGTATTTGTGAATTCATTTTGTTGTCTTTTATATCGAAAGAATCTCGTTTGCTGCAAATCGATTGCTTACACTGACCTACAACATCTTTGCCTACATCACTTTTACCAACAATTCGTTTACTTACAAACACTTTTACTTTTACTTTTACTTACAAGCGTACAAATATAATAAAATTAAGGTTAAGTAAAGTAAAAAATAATTTTTAAAACAGAGAATTTGTTTTAAAACAGAATTTGTATTTTTAAAGCAGAGAATAATACATGTAGACAATCGAGGTCTAGTAATATATATATATATATATATATAAAGTTATTGAGTATATTTGATAAATATTGATTGGTTTCTGAAAAAAAATTATAAATACATTTTTTAAGAAATTATTCAAGGTGCCTCATAGTCAGGATATTATGAATCACTTGTGTAAAGAATAGATTTATTTGAAAAATTACGGTGACGAAAGTTGAAAAGGAGTTTTTATTAACTTACATATTCTTAATATAGTTACCGAATACTGTATTCAATATATTATAAAACATCACTACAACTGAAACTGATAGAGTAGAAAATTTATAAATAGAACTAAATAATCCTGAGTTTTTAAATTAATAAAATTTTATTATAATTTTGAAATATAACGTTTTTATATGTGTGCGAAATACAACCTCATAATAATAAAATAAAAAAAAAAGGAAAAAAATGCATATTTATGAAGTCATCTTTACGTAACTAAATATGAATAAAATATACTACTGAAAATTTACAGATTTTTTACTTTTTAATTGGACGGCACTTGGGTAAATCTTTAAAACTGATCGAGTGTTAATTAAATTGGATGGATCGTTGGATGAACTTGTCGTCTAGATTCTATAGAGCTTCGACTGCTTATGTTGTTACGTGCTTCTCCTGTAGAATGAAAATATGCAGGCTTTAGGCGCTTGGTAGAGATGTTAATTCTTCTGCCTTCGACTTTTATTGTAAAAATCCGAATCCTTTCTAATGCAGTATATATGATCTATCCGGCTGAGGTTAGACGAGCACAAGCAAATAAAGGAAGGATATCTTTATTTTATCTGACTCAATTCTCTCTTATCTTACTTCTTATATATATTACTAAAGGGAAATTCTATCCTTTGATTTACATGAGCGTATTAATCAGCGCCACTATTAGGAAGATTACTTGACAGTGTAATCTGAACGGGAGATGAAGGTGTATATCCCCACACTTTGCATCCTTGTAATTAATGTATTCTAATTTTTTTCTTATTTAGTTATTCTTCTTATTTAGTTATTCTTCTTATTTAGTTATTTTAGTTATTTTTTTCTTTTTTTCTTCGAAATATATTAAGGGGATACTGAAGCGACGGCCGAACTTGATCGAAGTCGATAACAGATCTTTTTAATTCATTCAAATTTAATAATAGTGACATTTTTTATTCATTTCTTATATTTATTATATATTGTTGTATCTCGCTTAAATGCATTCATATGCCCTTATCTAACATATTGCAATGCCATCTTTTGGAAGATCGAACCCCTACTGCTAGATACAATTATTGCTTTGTTTACCATTTCGAACCTTCGTTCAGCGTTCGTTTACAGATCGATATAAATCTTTCTTTTTAAGCTTTTAATCTTAGTTTTATAAGCTCAATATTATTTGTGCACGTAATGCTAGGTGCTACACTGTCGTTTAATCCATACGAACTATACAACTTTTATATTAAGGAAACATTTACATCAAGTGATAGATTTACGAGTTGAAAAAAAACAGTAAATTTTTAACTTTTTTTCGATTTTAATATAAAATCTATTATAGCATCATCAAATTTTGCGTTTAATTTAATGCTGTAAAAGAATTTTTGATTTTATTTAATAAATTCAGAGATTTATATCGATCTGCAAAGTCCCGACAATTTGACTACTCCAGCATCCCCTTGAATATGCAACATTTTAAAACATTTACCATTAGTCTATCATAATTGTGTGAAGATTTATAATAATTTAAAGAACAACTGTCACAACATTAGCCCCCCCTCTCTACCCTAACTGTCAGGGAGTGATAATGGTGGTTCAGAATTGTAAACTCGTGTACGGCATGCAACGCAGCTTGGAACGTGGTATAAACCATGTCGAGGCTCGGAAAGCAAAAACGACAGAGAATAATGCGATCGCTTACGAGGCCTTGAAGCAGACAGAAACGAAAGGAGAGACAGAGTCAGATGCAGGGCAGACCTTTTCAAGGTTACATCGCGAGCGAATGTTGCACGCGACATGTCGAAATCGAAAAGTCAATCCTAATCGAGTTGCGAACACAATGCGCAATGAAGATAAATGGAGAATGTGAACTTGTCGAGTTTGTATGCGATCTCTCATGAGCACAAATTCAAAATAATCTGAAATCAAGTAGTTTCTCATCAAAGTTGTAATACTAGCATGATAGCACATATTTACATGCATATTCAAATTATGTTTTTTATATTATAAGATATAAATTAGAAGCGCGTGATTGCCTATTAATACGGTGTGATATTAGAGCAGTATGCGTATTTCTATTACGTAATGTTGCAAAGTCAAGCGCTAAATGCAAATGTAAATTAAAACGAATGTTTTGCGTATTACTACGTCGTAAACATCACATTCGATTTAAATTTCTTTCTAATCTTATGAATCATAAATTAACTTTTCATCGCATAAAAATAGCTACTGAAGAAACAGCTAAATAGAATTTATGATTGTTTTTATGCTTTATTAAAGTAAATAATCTTTCAGCCACTACTAACGACCAATGAGTAAGAAGATTTATCAAAAACAAAAATCCAATTGGGAGAGATTTGCACGACATCACGAATTTTTTTTATATTCAAGTGATTTGAGGAAAGAAGCATACCGGATGCGACGAGAGATTTCGCGGCGGTGTGAAATGGCGTGAAAAAGAGTAACCAAATGGTGGATCACTAGAGAGAAATTTTTCTCTTAGAAAAGTTTGTGATAAAATCGCGCATCTTGCGAGCGGTTGGCAACTCTATTTCTCACGTTATAAAATCGTGACGTCTCACAGCTGAATAATCCGAAAGCTCCATTAAAGCGATGGTGACAAAGAGGAATATCCTCTCGCTGCACATTTCAAGGCGAATCACGTCAGACACGCAACGTCGCGACGTAAAGTTTAAGGAGATGTTTCTGTGATGATTGCTGTTAAGGCCATGCGGAACAAAATGGAAAATTTCCGTTTTTTTTTGTATCCAAGTGCAGTTTTGTATATTCAACCGAGTTCATGTGCGTCACTTTCTTTATCTATGATAGACTGCAGATAACTTTCATTGCACGTTAAGGCCGAATTAATTTGATTTCTTGTAATAAGGATAGCAAAATGCATTTAGTTTTGCCTTGAGTAATAATCGGCAATGTACAGAATAAAAAGATATACAGGCCAAAATTATTTGCAATTTGAACAATAAAAAATATTTACAACATTCTGCAATTTGGCCTGTATGCTCTTTATTATTTATTTTTGACGTAATTCAAAGAGAGAAAGAGAGAGACAGCCAATACTTTTCTATATATCCTTTTTATTAAAAACACTTAAAAAATCATAGTGATGGCAATAGTAAAACTTTCCCTTTACACAATCAGCCTCCAACTGACCTTGACTTTGTCCTTGTCCTTGATTCTCAAAGTCATTGACCTTTTTCGATGCTCGTTATTAATTAAGAAATTATGAACAAAACAATTGTTATGAGTATTAGTATGTAATTTTCAAACACGAAGTACATATTTCAGCAGTATTTTTCCTTGAATTTCACCCCATCTCCCCTTACAAAGGAGCGCACAACGTTCCACGCGAAACGAGTTTCCATGCGAAGCGAGGTCTATCCCCATCTCCCTTTGTCAAGGGAAAATACTGATGAAATATGTATCTTGTGTAAAAATTACATACTATTCATAAAAATTGTTTTATTCATAACTTTTTAATGAATAATGAGCGACGGAAAAAATCAATGACCTTCCTTGAGGATCAAGGACAAGGTCAAGGTCAATTGGAGATCATTTGGGGCTGATTGCGTAAAGGGAAAGTTATTCAATTCTAAACAAAATAAAATTTGAATCCAATTTTGAGGTTCAAGTTCAGTCATTTTTTCTTGTTAGTACGTATCTTTTAGTTCCTCTCTCGCACAATGAGGAGGTTATCAAACTTGAGCCTTGAAAATTGGATTCAAATTTTATTTAGAATTATACCATATTTAAAATTCACTTTATCCTAAAAATATATATATATATATACAAAATATTGAATAAACTATTTTTTTATAGTTATTATAACTGTAGAATAGTTTATTCTACTATGCATATTAATTCTACATACAATATAAAATTTGTATAGTTGTCATATTTATGGTTATTACTATTGTCCGCTTTTTTGAATGTATTATTGAAGGTTGCATTTATTACTACCGCTATATAATTTTATATTAAATTACAATTTGTGGATTTCACGTATAAGAATATGCGTGACCATGAAATGACTCAAGGAACATGTTAAAGCATATTTTAAGGAATGTAAATACAGAGCTGTGCACTTTATCTATTCCAGGATGATATCCGGAAGTACATATAATGGTCGATAGTACTGGATCAATGTTTACGTTTTAAGAGCAATTCTCGTTAGCACGAAACATCGCGATATAACGAGGAAAATAAATGA
>NW_017259556.1:802865-819173 GCF_001594045.1 Atta colombica
GAATTTAGAAATTAATCGAAATTATGTTAAGCAGAACTACGAACCACAAAAAATGATTGGATAATTATGCAGAATAAGACTTTTTCCGAATTTTTCGACTGCAATGTCGATAATAATCTTTGTTACGATTCAAATGTTAGTGATAATAAGTCGGGAAAAATATATAGTCTACCTATTTTTGAATTACCTTTTTTAAATTATTTATTCTACTTCATCTCTCCGCATAGAAGCACACAACTTTCACCCGAAGCGATTCCCATTCCATTTCCTTCTCTGCTTTGGGACGTACGACTTCTATGCGAAATTCATCGCAAAATCGTGCGCCCTTAAATCGATCGGCATTTAAGCTGCGCGCGGGTTAGTAAAATAAGGGGAAACCAAGTTGAAAATCAACTGAAATATGCAACTAAATCCCAACTCTGAATTATATAAAATCAAAGTAAATAAAAACGATGAGATAATAGTCTATTGATATAAGAATATAAAAATATGAAAACAATTGATGTCTATTGATATAAGAATATAAACATATGAAATTAATTCGATCGTTAGTAAAAAGATAAATTTAAAAAGTGAGAATAAAGTAAAAAAAATATAATAGATTATTATCTCACCGTTCTTCTATTTTGACTTTATGTAATTCTATCATGAATTAATTGTGACATTAGAAGCGAATAAGCATCATTATTGTATATACGCAGTGACATTATTGTTGAAAAAGGAGCCTCTTGGATTTAATATCAGCGTGCCATCTTGAAGATATTATTAAGCAATTTTTACACCTATTAGAAGTCTGTACTTTTTCTTCTTGTTAGTTTTAATATTAAGCCATTCAAAATTTAAATATATTTATATCAATTATTTATTATATTATATCAATTATATGTTTAATTAAACATTGATAATGACTCGATCGGAGTCGAAACATCGTTTGTATAGTTCTTATGATTTTACTTCGTATCATTCTGATGAGATTATTTTTACTTTATTTAGTTCTTATTAATTATACGAGAATTATACTTGTTATTTATATTCAATCTTTTTCTTATGGTTCGTAGTCTTTCTCAACATAATTTCGATTAATTTGTATTATTTGAGTTACATTATACTATGTATTTAGAATTTAGAAAGCTTGAATTATATATTTGAATAGATATTTCGTAATTCAAAGGTTGCGCTCTTCGTTGATCTCGCACAAATGATGTAAATACTTGATATCAAAATTCGACTTTGAAATCATGGTTAGTTTCGCATGATGAAAATTATTCTAAGAGGTGTAATGTCTTTAGAAAGAGAGAGGGGGGGGGAGGGAGAGAGAGAGGGGGGGGATAGTACCAAGAAGGCACTGCTTTTCGGAATGTGATTATAAGCTGATAGCGCGACAAAGTTTTCCGGCGCGCAAAGCATGAATATAAAGCATGGTTTGATAATACCAACTTTGTCGGAGTAAGCTAATTTCAGCTTTCACTCATCCGGGCACAAAGCGAGTCGGATTTCTCTTCCTTACAATCTGGGCGTCATTTTGTTCGTGGAAAGTTCACGACTAGAAGGAATTTAGGCTCTATCGATCTGAAAATCCGCGTTAAGATTCATATCGTAGTTTTCCAGTTTAACCATAAGAAATTAACATAATTAATGAATACTCATAAACTCAAGAGAATTCGCCAACCCAGAAATTGGTCGATGATATTATTGGGGCAATAAACCAGAACGTTCAAGTTATGTCCTATGAGGATTTTAAAGCTCAACTCAACGATGACATTGACAAATGTACCAACTTTACTATCTTTCGCGATGATTATGAGGTTACACTTCTGCTTGTTTTTCCTAAGCATCGCACATGATCATGAGTGACTTACAGCCGCCATTAAGCTCAATTCTATCCGGGACATATTGAACAATGTCCGGCATAGTTCTAGACACTATTCTACAGTTGTTTCTGAATCATAGGGTCAACATCAAGGTAATCTATCAAAGCATAGTTGAGACTATCTAATCAGAGTCTGGCCAAAGTGGATCAAAAATAGCGAATAGATAGCATTTGTTTTCCTTTTCTAAAATGAAATAACCTTGGCCTAAATTTTTAAAAAATGTCTAAATAGCACGCATGTTCAAGATTAGGCCATAAAAAAATCTCCAAACGTCTTTAAGACATTTTTTTAATGTCTTATGATTTTAATATGCATATTATTTGGGTATTATAAAAATTTTGAAAAAAAAAAGCAAGAAACGCCGATTTTGAGTCAAAGTTATCCTTTATTTTAGTATTGCTATCTGTTTCTATTTTCTTTTCTTTTCTCTCATTTTCCGAAAATGTGAATGATTCATAACTGACATTCAATCATAAGATTAATTCACTTTAGTCAAGCATTAAAAGATTTCTAATGCATAACAAGCTCATCGTCTGCATCAGCTCTTACTAATAGCAAACTTTTCGAAAATTTTGTATTTATAAATCTTTGTGTCTACAGCAATATAATAAATCCATTTTGTAAATAAATAAGGAAAGAATTAATATGATCAAATAGATCTTATCTAAATAATGTTTTTTATATAAATCTTTAATGCACATCTTTCTTACTAATTATCTAGCCTTGATTGACTCTTTTCTTACTCATTTGATTTATTCTTATAGCTAGATTCTTATTCTTATAGTCTAGAATTCTTATATTCTCTAGAATAACTTATTATTGTTCATTTTTTAATTACCTACTGAAATCATGATAGCCAGTGCTAGTTGATAAAATTTTTTTATGGTAATTCAGAAAAGTTATTTCGTTCGTGACATGAAACAGCATTATAGGATTATGTTAACAGTGAGAAATGTACTCGTAAGGTATGTCTCGTCCTGCCAACAAGATAGTGGATGCGTGCAAAGACCGGAAGGGAGGGAGCGATACACCATTCTAGGCAGTGAATTTCAAGGCGATGAAGCGTATTTCAGAGTGAACCATGACTGGCACGCAACTGTTATGACGCAAAGTTTCAAAGCACGAATGTCGAATGACAATAGATTTCTTGATGTCCCTTATTTGAAAACGCCATAAAAAAGCGATGAGCAAACAATGTGAAAGTTAGCAAGCGCGACTCGAAGATAACCAAGAATAATGATAATTTGTTATCTGTTTATTAGAAAATTTTGTCAATTAAACGCGTTGTTCCAGACATTCATGTTTCTTATCACAAGAAACATTACAGTCAGTTTTTTTGTATAATTATATCCATTATATTACGTGAAAACTTGTATTTATGGATATCAATGTTATTTTGAAATTAATTAAATAATCGTGTAATATTTATTTAAAACATTTTTCCGAGAGAGCTAAAGTTAAGCCAGTTACTTATTTTTCGGATTATTATTATGTAGTTAAATTATACTTTTATAACGTATTATTAACAAATTTATGTGTTGCGCAAATGATCACATTCCTTGCAAATCTAATTAGTATAGAAGAATGCGGTATATTAAATTGCACAGTTGAATTCACAGAAAGGAAATTGCATGCTAACTTGAGATTTAAGATATTCATAGAATTATCGCGAAGATTTCTCCAAATTAAAAGTCGCCGACAATTTTTGGCAGAGTTTTAGCAAAATATACCAATTCAACGAGGAAATTTGACGTTATGCACGTTCCCAAAGACCTTCACGTGAGAACGTGAATTCGTTGATTACATAAATGAAGTCAGTTCGTTTTAAAGTTAATTAATCTGAGAAATATAAAAAAAGTTGCTTTTGAGGTCATATATTTGTAATATAATATCGTGAGACAATTACACGAAAAAGCTAAACAATTAAGTATAATTAATTATAGCAAAATGAAATCATGACGAAAGTTCGTGGAAAAATCAATGTATTTGAACAAGCGATACGATAACGCTATGTAGGTTAAATCTTTGAAAGAGTTTCAAGAAACCGAATTTCTTTTTATTGCAATTTAAATATTGTATAATTCAATTAACAGCAGCCATACACAATTATCAAATAGCATGCTAAAAATGTATTTTCAAACTCTGATGAATTGTTGTGAATCTGATTAAACAATCAACATGCGAATATAATTTTCCAATTTTTTTATTCCAATTTTCTCATATACATTTAATGATAGCGTGCATGAGTATAAGGCGCGAAAGCGTGGAGGAACTATATATGTAATAATTGATACCATAAATCTGTTATAACGCAGTCTATATATTCACGCACTATGATCTAATTGAAATTTGCATATATTACAATCAATCAACTAAAGAAATTAATTTTGTCATCGTGAAAATTTTATAACAGTGGATTTTAAAGATAAAAAGAATAGATTTCTTTTTACTTCAGAATAAAAGGATTTTGCAGTATAATAATAAAAATAGTCGAAGACGAGATAAAAAATTAAAAATACAGAATGTTAATTGTAATTATTGTAAATTTAATGTGTTGATACCTATATTAAAATTACATGCGAAACTAATTTCGACTTAACAAAAATCTTCATCAATCGCATATTTAAAAAATCAAGTTAAAAAAAATAACTGTCACAATAACAAGTTAATAGAGTTAATATATATAATCATAATTGTGTCCATGATATATGTATTATAATCAATCCATAATATCTCACAGTATCAAATTCATCAAAAGTCCTCGATTGTTTTCTTAATATCTCCTGTTCAATAAAAAATATTATGATCTTGATTATTCCAAACTCAAGTAAACCATCATAATTATCAATGATCAATATTAACTTTAATACATAATGTGCCAAAATGTGTTAAAATTTTCACATTAGATATCGTCAACAACTAAGAATGAAATGACTACTCATCGTAACTGAGAATTTTGATAAAAAAAATTGTTTTTCCTAAAAAAATATATAGAATTCATTTTTCTTGATATTTGTTGGAAAATTTATTAATATTTACGTTATTTTTGTCTTATTTTATATCATTTGTTTTTATAAATATCAAGGCGGAAATTTTGTGTTGTACGCAGTGATAACATCTTTTCGAAACTGAATCTAAGTATATCCATGGCCAACGCTACTTAGTCATTGTATGCTATATTTTGATTGTTTAGCTACATTTTACACTAAATATTTTGGATGAAAAACTGAATTCTAGAACATTAATATGGCGTTAAATATTCAAAGAAAATATATATCCGAGTAAAAAACTTTCATATCCAAAATTTTAAAATACTGGGTTTTTAAATTTAAGTTTTTAAGTTTCTTTGATAACTATTATCTCTAACTCGTGTCGAAGTATATTTTGCTTGTTGCTTTGAAAAAATAAGTAAGCTTTTTCTTCACAACGATAAGGCATTCTTTTTTTACAAATGTGACAAGATTGCGACAAGAAAAGTTACCTTGAAACAAACAATCCCTTCGAACTTTCGAAAGAGCTCAACTAGAAAAAGTATATTAGTGTGATAATTTGTATTGTATTTTCATAGCACACAAAGTGCTAAAAAGGTCGATAATTTGAAGTAATGTAGATGTGGTTTCATCGTATATAGGAAAAATATTCAAGCTTCCATAATTATGCGAGCGTTATCTTGTTCAAAAACAAATTATCACTACAAATGCGCCGTTTCCATTGGAAATGTCAGCGACGCGCTAATGACATGCCAGCGTGGAAATTATTGGCATGCAAACGAATAAATGCTTTCTAATATTTTTTGCCCGAGAATTATACAAATATGTTTTTCGTCCAAATATCGAGTACATGAAATTATGAAAGGAATTATAGATTTTTTTATTAATTTTGAAATCGAATCTATTATAATTTGCATTTAAAAGGAGATTAAAAGATACTGAGGTTCGGAAAATGTAATCTCCCCTAAAGTTGACGTCATAATCTGTAAGTTACTGAGTCTGTGAAACCAATTTAATTTATAGTTAGTTAAATAAAAGAACTAATTAATTTCAAGGATTGCACAAAATGACGTAACTTATATACTTATATAAATGCATGAATGCAAAGTTTGTTTTAATAACAATAATTCAAATTTGCATATAAGAAAAATATAAACAATACTAAATCATTAAAATAGGAAATTGTAAAAATTCATACATATCGAAATTGTAAAAATTCATACATATCGTCATAGGAATATAGGAATATGAGAATATGGCATGATTGCCATGGCCGTTTTCATTTATTTGTGATATCGAATATGATGTGAGTGGATTTAATACATTCTTCTTAGCTTCAGAAAATTAAGAAATATAATTAAGAAAAAAGGGAAATTTGGACACATGTTTCTTGCATGTTCAATAATATCTTTTATATATATCTCTCCTTTACATATACATCTTAACAAAGATAGACCTGAAAATGGTTCAACTTTTTTTTCCAAGCAAAGAAACAGCACTATTACGTGCATCTATTTGTATTACGAAATCATTCTGTCAACACGCCTGGCGGGAATCGATGTCAGGGTTACCTTGCTGCTGTAAACGTCGATAAATCTACCGCGCGCGCGAGTCGGCTGATCGCATCCGGCGATAAAGTTCAGCCCCTTGCGATACGCCGAACGCGAAATACCTGCGATAAATATTGGTGCAAGATTCATCGATCTCACTGATGATAATCAACTGTTGTCTTTTGTGGCCCATAATTCTATTCGTTGCTAAATAATTTCACTTTCGAGAAGCAGACGATCAATTCTTCGAAAAATATGTCTTTATATACTTTGAATTATTAATGACAGTTAAACTTAAGATACCTACAATTGAAAAGTAGAGGCAATAGAGGAACAGAGAATAGAAAATTTCTCCTATCTGATTGAATCTGATAGATATATGTATACAATTTCTGATAAGTTCAAATGTGTTATTTCCTGTTCCCTGTTGTCTGTGCTTTTCAACTGGCAGTCTTAGGGTTTAAATTTATTTGTTATTAGATTTTTTCGCGCTATGTAGAACCAAAAGTTTTGTTTATGAATTCGCTTTATTTCCTGATTATTACACGAAAGGGATGATTTTGCTGAAATATTAAAAAATTGAGTTAGATAGATACAGATCTGAAAATAATTTTATTAAACATCAAAATAATTAATTATTTTCAAATCTGTATCTATGTATATAGCTCTTTTAGATATTTCAGCAAAATTGTTCCTTCCGTATATTGACTTAAGATATTGGTTATCTTAATTCTGCAGCACTTTGTGCTTTTTAAGGCACGTTTTCTCAAAATTCTTATTTAGATTTCAACGTGTAAAAAATTAATAAAATATAGTCTAGATTTTATTATAGTAAAAATTTATTGTTAAATGTTTCACAAATATACAAGATTTTTTTCAACTTTTTATGTAGTCCGAAATCATAAAAAATATATGCTGTTTCCCTCAATGGCTCAGAGTGTAAACTACGATCAAAAATTTTAGGGTGATGCTGGAAGGTTAATCCTTTGGATAAAAGATCGTTGTGCTCGAGATTATCTGATAAAAATCAACAATCTATTTCGGACTTAAAATCAAATCCAAGAAATGGATTTTCATCGTCGCGCAGCATATCGCATCTTCATTTGCTTGAATGATGAACTGTTCGTTGCGTTGCAACTTCGCTCATGCATACAAATCACTGAGCCGGCAGGGAAGGGAGGGGAAGGCAGGTAAACATTTTCGAGAGTTCGCAAAAAGGGTCGGAAAGGAGATCTCTCTTTATCTCGACGAGTTGTTATCTCTTATGAAGGTTCGTTTCTCGCAACGATTCTCTACTCTGTGTCGAACACCATTGAACATTTTCCAAACAAATCATCCATGCTCTTATCCCTAACATTATTAGTATAGAAATCTTGAAAAAATTGATGAATGTCTCGCCATTACAAAATTCTTGCAAATTCAGCCTAGCGTTGACGAACCATCAACCACATAAATTTTCCAATGAATTAAACGGCCCCCTCCTCAGTTTCTCAACTCTCTCGGGAAAGTTTGTTATTCCTTCCCGAGTCTGAGTTTTTATGTTCAATTAACAGACAAACGACGCAGGCGGGGACCAATTTTATCGAGCGTCGACTAATCTCGTGTTAAATCCTTGGCATTCAGCGCGGAATTAATTAATTTAATTCGAATGAACGGTAATTAAACGCCGCATTTGCGACGGCGACGCAACGTCTCGTAAAACTGCGGACAAACCACACCGTGGGTAAAGTGAAGCTGTTAAGAGAATGAGTTATCCCTTGTTCTACTATTTCTAAGTGATGTTGTTTAATATACTATAGTTATTTCTATTGCATTTTATGAAAAGTCTTCCTCTCGCGAAATAGTAAATAATTATTACATAAATAATATTCACCGGCTTTTTGAACCGGCTTTTAATTTCTAATTAATCGAAAAAAAGGAATTACGAAAATTATTTTATTTTGAAATAATTTAATATATATAGATATTTCTGTGACTATATAACTATATTTGATACAAATTTATTAACCAATTAAAATGATATCAATTATGCTATAGAATTATATATATCATTTAAAGCTAAAACTCAAGGCCTTCAAGCTAGACTAAGGTTACAAAATTAATACCAACATAACTCTCAAATTACGTAAAGAGTACGTACTATAAAACTTTCCGTTATCTGCTGAAATCAAAAAATTGAATTAGATAAATTGAATTAGATCTGAAAATAATTTTGTTAAACATCAAAATAATTCATTATTTTCAAATCTATGTATATAGCTCTTTTAGACTAAGCTAATATTAAATACTAAAATTCAAATTTTACGACAACGCAGTAAACACAAACGACTAATAACTATGTAATAACGTCTAAACAAATTGTGAAGAAGTAATTTTGATAATTCGAGAATGCAACGTAAGCTGTACAAGATATCGTGACAATTTTTTCACCTATTCTGTAATCTGCCTTCTATCTTCTATAGTAATCAGAGTTGTCATGTTTTTAATTATTTTTATAATAAGCATTATATTCACAGGTGTATGGAAAAAACGGTTTTTCTCAATAAAGATTTAGCTAGATACAGATCTGAAAATAATTTTGTTTGGATCTTTAAAATAAATAGGATGATAAAACTGATTACAAAAATGTTAAAACTTTTTGCAGCATTGTTATCAACGCTTAAATATTATTGAACATATCATTTTGATGTTTTAAACATCAATAAGACGTCATTAAAACCTTGTTCTTTGGATACAGCAGATTATAGCAATCTCTTTGACACGTGGAAAGAATGATTTTGTTAAAGTATTTAAAAATTTAGCTAGATAGATCTGAAAAAATTTTGTCAAATTATCAAAATGATATATTTAATAATGTTTAAGTGTTGATAACAAGCTGCAAAAGTTTTAACATTCTTATAACTGTATTTTGAAGATCCAAATAAAATTATTGTCAGATCTGTATCTTGCTAAATCTTTAGTCATTTGAACATTCTTTTTTCAAATTTACAGAGTGTAAAATAAGCAAACAAATGTGATATTTGTTTAAAAAATGATCGATTTGTTATGATTGCAAATTAATTTGTCAATGTAATAAATAAATAATCAATAA
The DNA here is from genome assembly GCF_001594045.1 of Atta colombica. Classification (NCBI taxonomy): domain Eukaryota; kingdom Metazoa; phylum Arthropoda; class Insecta; order Hymenoptera; family Formicidae; genus Atta; species Atta colombica. The sequence goes on from NW_017259556.1 coordinate 812,368, forward strand.
TATCGCTAGCGAATAAGAGGCTCATGCATATATATATATATATATATATAAGTCTTAGACAGTTATGAGGTCTCAAATTGTAAGAAATTGACCAATTCTAATCAAGTTTTTTCCCTATATTGACTGTGTTTAGTCGATTTCCTACGACTTAAGACTCTACGATCATCTAGGAATTCTATGTAAATGAACTAAAGTCTATCCAAAAGATAGTTAAGATAAGTTAGATTCTATATAGTTTGCTTTGCTTCTGTTAATAATTGGTTGGTATAGCAAACTAGCAGCAACAAAATTTGTTGTCACATATTTACTGATCACCGGTTACTGGCTTGTTAAATTCAACAAAATTCTTTCTCTCAGTGAGAGAGAGAGAGAGAGAGAGAGAGAGAGATGGGGTGAAAATCTTGTCATGGCCAATGTCCTGAATAGTCTCCAGAACATTTCAATCGACAATCATTGTTTATTAAAAAGTTGTTATCAAATTGATCATTCCTTACAAAAAAAAAAACCTTCAATTTATTGTGTTAACACTCAAATTTAGATGTTTACCATCAAAGTTAAGTGTTGACCGTCAACAGTGAGTGTCATTTAAGCATTGACCATCAATGTTGAGTGTCACTTGAGACGATAATATAATATGTTGCCTTAGTGTAAACATTCAATATTAAGTATCAATTAAGCATTGAACATCAATGTTGAATGTCAGTTGGGTGTGACCATTAAATTCGGTGAATAGTTTGGTGTATACACCATACTATATACCGAATTTGATGGTAACATCCAACTGCGATTTACTCATGACACTTAATAGATGAATGTAAATTTTAAACGGCTTAATAACCTTTGAGTGGTATTTTAAAAATTGAATGTAAGTGTCACTTAAATGTTAATCTTTATGATTGAGAATTAACGAAATGTTGAATATAGAATTAACGCTGAAATGTTGAATATAGAATTAACGCTGAAATGTTGAATATAAAATTAACGCTGAAATGTTGAATATACGTCAGATTCATTTATGAAAGAAATATATTTTAATACTATACGCATGAAACATCTTTTTGACAAACTTTATCTATGCTGTTCGGAAATTATCCAAGTACTCCCATTGTTTTATTCTTGTTATCCAATGTGAAACAAGGTTAATATAAAATACAAGAGCATTCAGATGATGTTTTCAAACGCAGTCCTAAAGATGTTGAAGCCCTATTAAGATACATCACAGTTATACACTAATATTCAGTGTTCTTGGATCATCGAAACAACAGTTCCCATACGATTGCAGTAGTGAAGCACCGTTAGGATACGATTGGATGGGTGACCATTTAGAAAAATAAGGAAATTAATTCCTAAATGAGAGAGAGAGAGAGCGCTTTTTAATTATAATTTTGTCGTGTATATTTCGAAAAATGTTGCAAATTAATAATATTATTTTATGAATAAAACAGATTTAATTAATTTTATATAATAAAGCCATTTATTTTGATTTTTCTTTGAGCATTAACTTTCAGTTGATGGTCCGAAATTACATCCAAATTTGAGCGTTCTTTTTGAGTGTTTAATAAATAATTGAATTATGATTATTGAATTAAATATTGCTTACAAAAATGCTTTCAAAAATAACTTTTATTTTGACAGTCCACAGTTCGTGATCGAATATTTGTATCTCAATAACAATGGGTTTGCGGATATATTTATATGAACTTTTCCATATTTCAAAAATTTACTCCTAAAGTATGGAAAAGTTCATATAAATATATCCGCAAACCCATTGTTCATTTGTTTATTTAAATTACATCCTATATATTCGTACATATTTAATAAGAAGAAACAGTTAATATAATGAAGCGACCAACTGAATAGTTGTGAACGCTCACAAATGGCTCCTGCGGGCATGTCGCTCCGCGACATGGAAGGCTATTGCTTTGTACGACGCACGGTATCTGTAACTGTTTATGCATTCGCTTAACCTATCCCATGCGTTTTTGTTCTCTTACATAATTCCCTTCCGATCGAATCTAATCGCGTTACAAATATGTCGGGCTTTGAAAACGATAAAGGATGATATGGTTATATATCCATAAATTCTATAACGGCAGACGGATAATGAAGAATGATTGTTTAACGAAACAACAACAGTGAACGTGGAATTGCGCCATCATGGAATGCATGGAATGCAATTGTAGTTTAAAGGTCGTCACAGGAGTGACGGACCAACTCATTCACTTCTTATTTGTGATGCAGCTACGTGCACTATCAGATTCTGTTATATAAGTAGCAAGGTAACATTTTAATGACGTCTTATTGACGTTAAAAAACATTATTATGACATTATTTAACATCATCTTGCTACTTGGGTATTGTCTCGCAGAAGAAGGATTTTGTCATGAAACTTCTCTTGACTTATATTTTATGAAGCTACGAAGTCTGCTAAAAAACCAAATTTTTCAATTTCGCTCTTAAAGACATTATAATATATAAAATGATATACTCTTTATTTACAATACGGATACACATTTTATTGTATTTTATTTTCTAGAAGTAATATTGCGTCACAAAACTTTTTTAACTTTTTTTTTTTCTATGAAGCTGCGAAAGTGCGTACAGAGCCGAATTTTGTAAATTAGTTCTTAAAGAAAATTATAATAAATAAAATTATGTCTCACCTATACTATAGTACACATTGAATGAAATATCAAAACGAATTTTTTACCTTTTTCACAAAAAAATCACTTCGAACGAATCTTCAATTGTCTTTTCTAATTACGAATATCGCAAAATACTACTCTTACAGTATTTTAGTAATTTCGTAATTTTAATACAAAGAAATTCGTTTCCGACTAATGATCTCTAATCGCGTGTGACCCTTAACGCGACACACGCACACATGCAAGCACACACGCATTGCGCCGCAGGTTCAGGTTGTTTATCGATTGGTTAGTCTGACCTAACACTGACACACTTCACTCGACCTCCGTTCCGTATCGCGTTATCGACCATCCCCATAATCTTAGGATTTACACAGTAAAATTCTCTTGCCATCCCACGACGCGGCCATTTGCGGGCTTGAGCTACGCGTGCAAACCATCTTTCAGATTAACATCCTGGTATGAAAAAAGAGAAGGGAAAGGGGTTACAGTAAATATGGCTGGCCATTGTCAACCACAATTTCCTGGTCAGGCTAATGGAAAGCACCTGTTTCGCTATTTTTTTTATCAGAGGGTTCACCTGTACTGGATATAAATACGTACTGTATCGCTGATTTTCTCGCAATAACTATTGTTTATCTGTATAATCGTGTCCCACTTGAATCTTTCATAAAGCCAGAGATAACAAGTCCCGCTGAGTATCACACAAAATTTATAACCAACTTGGTTTTAATGAGATCTTCCGTAATTCCGATAAAATTTTAATACTTCTTAAAAAAGATCAAATTTAGGCGTGTGACTAATCCGTAATAAGTTTACTAATCCGTAGTAAATCTTTAAAGAAAACATTCCTTTTATTATTTCAAAGTGCGAAATAATTTCTGAACTTATCCGGGTAGTGTTCGCAAGTGTTCGAAAATTAAAATAGTATACAGTAAATGTGATCTCACATGTGCAACTTGAACGAATGACTGATTAATCAAAACTTATGTGATGTGTTAAGCCCGTTAACATGTGGCTCGCCCACAATGATGGAATCTTGGGGTCCTGGGAGGACTGGCACACCTCCGCCGGGACTACCACCGCCATCGGGCGGCAGCAACAACAATGGTGGCGCAACATCGGCGATAACTCCGAGCATCATACCGCAGCCTGGCACCACTGCTCCCATTGCGAGTCCCGAAGGAGTCAGCGACGTAAGTAAAAAAAGTGCATCCAGCAGCAATTGCAATGAGCAATTCGCTATGCGAACACGCGATCTCACGTTTCAACATCGCGATAAGTTAACCAGTGATAATTAAGTAGTGTCATTAGTAATGCATACATGTGAATAAGACTGCAATGGATAGAGCTATTTAATTTTCATATGCAAACAGGATACGAAGAAATTTTCCATGTTCCCAATTGTCCGTGAAAAGTACATTTTCAAGTTATTAATGTTTACAGCAAACTGTAAAATAAGAAGATATATAAAAAAGAAACATAATTACACTAGTTTAAATTTTGAATAATTTTTATTACAAAAAAAGGAAACAATTTCTTTAACGTATATATTTTAAAACGCTGAATTTGTCAGAAATATTTCATCAGATCGAATTTTTAAGCATGCAGTTAACTTTAAGATAAATCATTTTTAAGATGTATCATATTGATTTTTAAAATGTAACCTTATTTTTCCTATTTAAATGCTATATTTAAATGCTATACTTTCTGAAGGCTTAAAGTATAAATATACAATAAAGGAACATATAGCCAGCTAAAGATGTTTTTTAGAGATAAATAATATTATATATTCCGAATTAATATATTAACATATAATATTGTATACGTTTCGGTCAAGATTTTACCATCATCAGTACAAAACGTTGATATTATAATTAGATTAACAGTGGATGTCTTCTACGTATGTCATTGCTTCGATGTTACAATCTTGTTCATTGTATAATAAATTAATATTAACATATGAGAACCAAATATTATATAAGAACCAAATATTCCTTTATTGTATATTTTCCTGCATAATTTGGATGCGAAAAGGGATAAGCAGAGCGGATTTTATCATAAGAATTTGATAATAATTGAAAATCGTTAGTAGGAAGAAAATCGTTATTGAAACGAACAAAAATATACTAATTGTAAGTAACTACTGAACTTTAGTACGTGAAATCAATCTTAAATCATATAAACAATAAAAATTGAATTCTCAATACTTTTGATTTATTTTCTAATTTTAATAAACTTCACGATATATTGGAAAAATGTCTTTTCTTATATTTCAGAAATTCAATCTGATGTAAATATTTTGTAAATATATATTGTAGCAAATTTGAAATCAGCGTGAAAATTATCCTAGAAGTAGTCTCCATATGTTTTTGCATAAAATCATATAAACTAGACAACGCGCCTGTACATCTGGAATCGAGACATAAGACATCTTAAAAATACCTTAAAGACATTTCAATTGAATTGATATTCCAAGACTCTTAGTCCTAATTTTGGACATGATGCTATCTGTCACTAAGTACGTTTAAGCAAAGAAAATCATATTCAATCAAAGCGGATATGTTTAATAATATTCATGTAAATCTTATTAATTTCCACTTTAAGCTTATTTTCAGTTTCGCATAAATATTGCATTATTAGATACCAAGATCCGTTTAGACCGAATATGGCTTCCTTCACTTTAGTTGTGTTGAACATTTCTCGGTGGATTTTTATTTACGAATTTGAATTATTATTAAATATTTTTTCTAATGAAATTTTGCATTACATTCATCTGCATGAAACATTGACAGTGCAGGTGCAAAAGATACTTTCAAAATGTTAACCAACAGTATCTCAGCCAGAAAGAGATTTCAGTGAAATCATCCGCCGAGTTTTGATGAAACACCTATTTTAATCACGTTTTCAAACGTAACATCAATAACGAGGGCTAAATGCGCGTTCAGCATGCACGTGACGGATGGCGATAGCCCAAAATTCTGGGACAAAGTTTTACCGTCGCGATACGCGACTGATACGTAGAGTAGGTGCGGAACGAGCAAAGATTATCACACGACCGTATACGAGTTAATAGCGCATGCATGAGCTATTACCATACAATCTGAACACATGTTGGAGCTCTCGTACGTGCGGTGTGCAAGAGCACAACTATCTCTGGCACCTACTACCTATCTACCTTCTGTCCGTTTCAATTTCACGAGCATGGCTGAATATAATGGATGCCGATCGTGCTATCGAACTAATAAGATTAGTTGTACATACATGCCCAACACGTTGCCTTGGTGAGATTCCTCGAATTTTAAGGGTAATAGCTGCCAATATAGAATTACAGGAAAAATCTTTTCTTAGAGGATTCTACGTACCCTAGAGAAAACCAATTCGGTGCACAGTTCCAATGATTATCTACATATATATATTTAGTATATATAAATTCACATAGAAATTATTTAAGCATTTAAAATCGTAATAGGCTTTTTAAATTCTTATTTGTTGTGTATTCACATATATGATCTTAATAAATTGTTTATTATTGTTATTTTATAATTATAATTATAAATTTATAATTACCAGTTCGGAACTCTTTAAAAAAGAATAGATCTTTATTGGAGACTCTCAAATAAAAATCTAGATACAAAACAAATATGACGGCAATATTTAATTCTGTATTGAGAAGTATAAGACTGCTAAAATTTATAGTAGACATTACGTAAGCTATAGATTTTCAGAATTTGCAGTGAATAACAGAACGCTATATATAAAGCTGCATATGTAAACTTTGTTGTTTACCTCCTATATTCTGCAATATATAATCGTTATATTTGTTTCATGAAAAAGAGATAAATTTTTTTTAATTCAAAAACTTTTTCTTTTTTTAATGTTTTCTAATTTTTTAATATTTTTTCAATAACTAAAAAAAATTCTTTTCAAAATTTCCCATCCCTAAACATTTGCTACCTTAAATTATATTCTTCTCGACCTATGTCTTAATGTGATAATGTTATTACTATGTTTTTCTATGAGTGTAGTTATCCATTAATTAATGCTACACTTAGAGAAAGACTGGTATTTGATTAGAATTACGTGTTATAATTATGATTATTATTGCTATAATGTCAGTAATAATAATTATTTTATCAGCAAATATGTATATATATATAT